>NC_056747.1:145441727-145716727 GCF_019279795.1 Protopterus annectens
CTGCTTGTTGGACTCGATCAGACAAACTGTTTTGGAGGGAAATAGTGAATATAGCAGCATGGCATCAAGTGGAGCAGAGTTGTGCTGTTGTGCACAATTTAAGTTCTGCACAGCCCTCCCAGCACCCACCCACTCATGCCTGCAGGTCAGAAAGCCTCCAGGTAAGAAAAAATAATTCTGTCCATCCATCTACCTGTCCACCTGCACAATTTTAACTGATTTTTGCTGTGGGAGTGTTGTGTGTTAACATAGAAGAGTTTACTTCTGGGGAATTGTTCTGTATTCAAATGCTTGTAAGGGATTGCTGCTTACGTCCATATTTGTAAGGGATTGCTGCTGCTTAAGTCCGTATTAAGTCCAAATGGGTGCCATGGTCCTTATTCAATTCAAATGTGTGCTGCTTAAGTCCGTGTTCAATTCGTGTCTGTGCGGGCGTGCGAGAGTGTTGTGTTATTCAACAGGGGATTGCTGCTCTAACGTGAACAGGTATTCAATTTAACATAGAAGGGTTTGCTTCCAAAGGATTGCTCTGTATTCAAATGCTTGTAAGGGATTGCTGCTGCTATTCAACAGTATGTATTTTATGTGTGTGTTTGTAAGGGATTGCTACTGCTATTCAATAGTTTTTAGAAGGGATTGCTGCTGCTATTCAACAGTATTTGTAAGGGATTGCTGCTGCTATTCAACAGTATTTGTAAGAAATTGCTGATGCTATTCAATCATATTTTGTGTATGTATTTGTAAGGGATTGCTGCTGCTATTCAATCGTATTTTGTGTGTGTGTGTGTGTGTGTGTGTGTGTGTGTGTAAAATGCCCCAGTTAAGTATACCTGGTGGTTAGTGTTACTCAGGCTCAAACCCTTTAACTTTAGGTACAAGAAGCAAAAGCCTGAATTCTCTGCCCATACCACTTGAGAGCTATGGGCCCAACTCCTTGAATCACATTTTTACGGGATGGTCTGTTCCTCTTAAAATTTGTGGTTTTCTGGCAAACCAGTGAGAAAAGAATTAACTAATGATAGCCATTTAAGTTTCAGTCTTCCTTTCAGGAAATGCATGGTAACATATAACATTTTATTCCAGCAACTTTCCAAGATTACACAAGCAATGTTTAAAATATGTCGCTGGGTTTTGGGCCTATGCCCCCCACACACACACACACACACTAAATTTTGGCTTTTTCCAGATTTCGTGTGCTGCAAAGTTGAGATGTAGTTAAGTGTCAAGTGGATTTTTACAAGGAGCTGAGAGCTTCAGGGGAAGAGAAGTTTAGTGCTGCTTATGCCAAGTCTGTTTGCATTATTAGCAGCACAACAGGTAGTATACTTGCTTTTGATGCAGAAGGCTGTGGGTTCTACTACCACACTATGTAGATGGACTGCTGATACTGTACTGTGTTGTACATTTAAAGGGAGTTGATGCTGCAGTCCTGAGAATGTTCACCTTTGGAGTAGATACCTAGTAACTATGAACCTGTTATCAGTTTGCCATCCATTCCCTACTGCAATACTACTAGCTTATCATGTTTTAATGTAACATAGGCAATTTATTCTTCAAGAGCAACAGGCACTTTATTTGCAGATGAAACAATGAAATATAAAGTTCCATGATTACCCCCCCACTTTTTTTCTGGTTTTCTATATGGGGTCTGCTGTTGCTTGTCAGCTGTCAAAATCTCTTTCGATTCAGTGCAGTTAATTTTATTTTTATAAAAGAAAATCATAGTTTAGTTTTATACAAGTTCAAAGTTTGATACACATTCAAATGTTTATATAAATTAAACAATATTGGTCTGGTTATATTTTGTGTTTAATATTTTGTCTGTTCTTCAATTTGCATTCTACTGCAGTGGGTGGGGTTACATAATTATATATGCAAATTTTATGTTAATCAGTGTACAGATTTTTGGCCAGTTGTACCTACTTTTCTTGGGGCTTTGTCCAGATTTTTGATGTTTCCAGGTTGAGGGGTATGGCCAAGCAGGATATCTTTCATCTACACAGTACATCCATACATGTGGCCATACTTCTATAATCGCATGAAGACATCCTGTGCAGCTATGTGCTTATTTGCACAGTCCCCATTTTAACCCAATCAAACTAGGAAAAATGCTTAAATGAAACTGTTGCAGTACAAAGAGTACAACATACACCTTGTTACTAAATTTCCATAGCATGTAAGACATAAAGTCAAGCAGTGAGAGATGTACTACAAAAGGAGAGGACAGAATAGGGTGATAGAAAATAACCCACTTCTGAAGTCAATCTCACACATCGGAAAGAATGAGTTCCTTGTACATGTATGCTATATTGTTAAAGAGAACTTCTAAAGTGGGTACAAAAAATGAAACACATTTATTTTCATTCTCCATGGTAAAAGCCCCTAAGCCTATTTGTTCCTCTGGGCAAGAGTTAATGATTTAGGAGTGGAAGTTGTTATCTTGATGTTATTGATTACGGTCTTCTATTTTAAACCACAGAAACTTCTGTGCATACCTGAAGCATCCTAGGGGATGGCACATAATGGGCTTTTGCAATGTATGTGCACACCTCTTTGCATACATAACCAAATAGCCCTGGCCCCCGAGTAGAGAAAAGCTCTGTGTCAGAGTCTACCTTGGAAAGTGTACCAAGCCACATGGGCCATTCCCCTTCCCCAATCAAAAGTAAGCAACCTAAGCTTTCAACTCCTCTGTGCACCAACTCCAAAAAGTGGCTGGGTCATTATCAAACATGGGTCACCCGGGTTGTTCTCAAAGCTTTATCACGCCGTGCCAACACAGCTAAAACAAATGGAAATTTCTAAGAAACTTACATACAGGATGCAAAATAGCTGATGCAAGGAAATGCTTAAGTCAGGACACCCTGTAGGACAGCACTGAGAAAAGATGCTGTACTGCTAAAACGTGGACGTAGGTTACAATGGTTCATAAAGATTTACTCTGACAGTCAAAAGACAACTGCACAAAAAGAAATAATAGAAGCCTGAACTTGAAATGTCAATGTAATAATCACATTCTGAACAAATAGTATAAAAATGACAATAGACACACAGTTTAATAACATGGGCTTCTGTATAATAACACTACTGTCTTAACTTGTCATAAATGACATACACTACATTAAACATCAGGGGGAAGCATAATGATTTTATTATACAAGTAAATATGCATAACAAGTCATGTAAAGCTTTAACTTGAATTGTGGTTTTGTAACCCATCTTGACCATACATAATACTTAAGCTGTTACCAAGGTAACTAATGTTTAATACATGACATCAAACTGATTAAGCTGTTCAAGGGAAACAATAGACGCCTTAACTAGGAATGTCACAGAATGTAACAATCACATTCGGAACAGATAGTATTAAATTGACAATAATCACTCAGTTTAACCTTTGCTGATTATACAAAATAGAATGTTGCCATTTAAATCTAAAAACTTTCAGTATATGCCATAAAATGACAATTTATGAATATGGAAAGGGAAAGTACAGTTGTGTACACTTACCACAAATGTAGATGTTCGAGTGTATTCACTATTGCAGTCATTACATTTGGGTAATCCTGCTGGCAGGTTGCCCTCAGCCGGCCTGAATTCCAAAGTCTTGGGTCCTGCGTCAGCTGCTAACGCCCCTTCCCTGACGTCAGGTCGTCAGGGGTATAAAAGAAACAGATGTCAGGTGCCCCCAAAAAGGGTAGCCAAACTTTATATAAATACACCCATATAAATTTTACCTTCATCTATAAGCAAATACATCACATAGGTAGTATAAATCAGAGAAGAAAAGATAAGTTCCAAAAGAAAAAAAGGGGACGGCGTGTGGGTAACCTGGACTGCAACAGTGAATACACTCAAACATCTACATTTATGGTAAGTGTACACAACTGTACTATGTTCTTCGTGTTTCACTGTTGCAGTCATTACATTTGGGTAGAGTCCCAAAGCTATGGTTGGGAGGCTGGAACTAGACAGAAGTAGGAGTGGCTATGAGGCCCTGCAGAACTGCAGTGGCAAAGCCTGCCCTGGATTTAGAGTAGAGTGGCAGATGATAATGCTTTGTAAAGGTGTACAGTGAACCCCAAGTAGCCACATCTAAAATGTCTCTGGTTGGTACTCCCCTGAGAAAGGCTGCTGAGGTGGCTGCAGCTCTGGTGGAATGAGGCCTAATGCCCTTAAGCACTGGCTTGCTATGGTGTAAGTAGCAGAAACGAATGCAGTGGCCTAACCACTTAGAAAATAGTCTGCTTTGAGATAGGCTTTCCTTGTGATCCTGCAGCATATGCTACTAGTAATTACTCTGTCTTCCTGAAAGCTTTGGTTCTGTCCAAGTAGAATCTAAGCTGTGTGTGTATGTCCAAATAATGCAGAATTCTCTCCCCCTTGTTTTGTGGATTTGGGTAAAAGGTTGGCAGATGGATGGCTTGGTTAAGCGCCACACTGGACACTACTTTAGGCATAAATGTTGGGTTTGTCCTCAGGGAGACCCTGTCTGGATGAAAAATGATGAAAGGTTCCACAGCCATGAGCGCCTATACTCTGAAACTCGTCTTGCAGAAGTAATTGCTAAGAGCAGAGCTGTTTTCCAAGATAAAAACTTCATATCAGCAGTAGCAGCTGGCTCAAAAGGATGCAGAGTGAGCTTTTCCAAGACATAGTTGAGGTCCCACGCAGGTATTGGTAGTCTCCTTGGGGGCCTTAAATATTTGGCTCCTCTGAGGTACTGTCTTAATAATGGATGAGAAAAAAGTGGTGGCTCTGTATTGTAATGAGCCAAAATGGCAGAGGCATGAATTTTAATTGATGAAAAAGATAGGCCTTTGTCCAACATCTCAGTTAAGTATTGCAAAATCTGAGGAATATTTGGTACCGCTGTATCGGTTCCTTGTGCCTGGTTCCAGGCACAGAATCTCTTTCATTTTCCTGCATAAGACTTTCTAGTACTAGGCCTTCTGGCTTCCAGAATGACATCCATCACAGCTTTACTGAGAGGTGTTTTTTGTATGACTACATTATCCGCCAAGTTTAATTTCCTGAGTTGGCTGTGCATGATCTGATTGTTTTGCTGGGACAGTAGTCGAGGTATTTGAGGTAAGGTCCAAGCTGGGTACAGACATAAGTTCCTTAGTATTGGATACCAGTACTGGCGTGGCCAGTCTGGGGCAATCAGTATCATCTTTGGCTTCTCCTGTCTGACCTTTAGGAGCACCTTGGGGAGGAGAGGCAGTGGAGGAAAGGCATATACGGATAGGTTTTTCCAGCTGAAAGATAGGGTGCCCACTTTCCATGCTTGTCTGTGATAAGTCCTTGTGCAGAATCTTTTTAGTTGGTAATTGAGAGGGGAGACAAATAGACCTATGTCCGGGCATTCACATTTCCTTGTTATCATGCTGAAGACTTGTGGATCCAGCTTCCACTCATGGGGATCTATGAGGTTTCTGCTTAGTTCGTCTGCCGGAGTATTTTCCTTTCCTGGAAGGAATTGTGCCTGCAGATGCACTTGGTAAGTAAAGCTGTGTCCCACAAGGTCATGGCTAGTCTGCAAAGGGGGTAAGAATGTGTGCCCCCCTGCTTGTTTATATACCATGTGACCGTGGTGTTGTCTGTCTTTATCAGTAGTTGTCCCGGATGAAGCAGGTCCTTGAAGGCTGTCAGGGCATTTTGAACAGCTAACATCTCTTTTTGATTGATATGTAGATGCATTTGGTTTGAGGACCATGTGTCCTGAATGCATCTTCTTGCCATGTGGGCTCCCCAGGCATAGTCTGATGCATCCGTTGTTAGTGTCTGCCTGGCTGGAGGTAATGTGAATGGCTGTCCCTTGTTCTGGTGACAAGCCTTTGCCCACCATTAAAACTCCTGCTGCAGGCAGGGAATGAGAGTTATGACTGTTTCCAGGCTATGGCAATGTTGAGTCCAAACATTTTTTAGGTACCATTGAAGTTTCCACATATGCAGTCTTGCATATGGAATTAGTAGGATGCAGGATGCCATGAAGCCCAAAGCCTGCAGAATTTTTCTTGCAGATAACTGGGCCTTTGTTGCCAACATTTTGAAATAGGCAGTCAGTTGCTTTGTTTGTCTGGCATGAGATAAGCCATCTGGGCAGTTGTATTCAAGCTTGCACCCAGGAATGTTATCTCTTGTGAGGGTACTAGGTTTGATTTCTTTTTGTTGACTGTGTACCCTAGGCATGTTAGAAGTCTTTTCACGAATGCCAGATGTTGAAGAAGAATGCCCTTGTTCTCTGCTTGAATGAGGCAGTCGTCCAAGTAAGGATATATTTGTATTCCTCTGTCTGCAGAATGCAATTACCGGTGCCAGGCACTTTGTAAAGACCCTGGGCGCAGTAGATAAGCCAAAGGGCAGTGCAGAGAATTGGTAATGCATTGATCCAGCCTTGAATCTTAGGTATCTTCTGCATGATTGTCTGATTGGAACATGCAGGTATGCCTCTTTTAGGTCTGAAGTCACAAGCCAAGCATTCTTGCCCAGCATGGGCAGAAGCTGCTGCAAAGTCAACATTTTGAATTTTGGAATACCCAGGAAAGTGTTCAGAATAGATAGGTCCAGTATCGGCCTCCAGGCCTTGTCCTTTCTGGGTACCAAGAACAGTCTTGAGTAAAATCCTTGTCCCTGCTCTTGCTCTGGTACCTGTTGAATGGCCCCCATGTCCATGAGGGATGAGACTTGTTTTTGAGCCTCTGCCCATTGATTTTTTGGCAGATCTGGGCAGCCGTTTGCCTTTGGCAGAGTATGGAAAAGGAACTTGTAGCCTTCTGACACTATGTTTAGAACCCACTTGCCCTGGGTTATGATATGCCCAATTTCCCCCCTAAGGGTGCTGCCAGAAGATAAGTGCTTGGTGCAGGCAGGGGGAAGTCATTGGGACTGTTTTCTGTATGTTTGTGATCTATCTTCTCCAGTCTTGGAGGTAGAAGCACCCCATTGCTTGGGCCTGTAAGAACCTTGCGCCTGGGATCTGCCCCTTTTAGGTCTGTCTGACACAGGAAAGGACCAATTTGTTGTAGGCTGGTGTCTACAAAACCTAGGTGGCTGTACTTGTAAAAAATCTTTGACAGTTTGCATATATTTAGCTTTGTCCTCCATTTTCTTTAACACCTCTTCTGCCTTAACACCAAACAAAGTATTATGCTGTAAAGCTGCTTCTAGTAATTTAACTTTAACATGATCAGGCAGATTTTGTTCCTTTAACGAAGCATGCCCCCTAATTACAGAACCTGTAGCTGCAGCCCTGCAGGAGGCCTCCAACGAATCAAAACCACATTGCAAAGTATGTTTTCCAACTTGTTCTGCTGCATACAGTAAATCCTGCATTTCCTTGTTTTCTGCACATTCAGAATTTCACAACATTTTCTGTTTAAGCAATCCCATGACATGTTGCTGATACTTAAGCATATGAAATTGACAGTTTTAAGGCCCTTATAGCCAAAGTTGCAGATGTGTAAACCTTTTTCCCCATCTATCCAGTGCCCTTGAATCTCTGTCAGAGGGGGTTGGGTTTTTTTGCCATGGAAGCCTTAACTCCATTTGGACACTGTGAAATAGTTTCTGGGTCAGCAGCAGGGTTTTTAAAAATAAATTTGTGTGAGTCAGGAACCCTGTAATATCTGTCAGGCTTAACAGGAGCTGGGGATAAGGAGTCAGGGGTCAGACTAGACTCTGACAAGACATCATCTACAATGTCTAACACAGGTGGAATGGCTAGAGGCCTGTGCTGAGGTAGTAAAAGAAAATCCCGGAGCCTCTTTTTAGATTCTGAAAAATCTTGGCTCTCCCAGTGGAAATGCTCCCTCATGATATGTAAGGTTTCCCCAAAGGAATAGTCCTCAGGAGGAGATGCTGAAGGTATAGATTCTTCAGCATCAGAATCCTCATAGGGAGGAAGAGAATATTCCTGATCAGAAGAGAAATCAGAAAAAATAGAAACCTGATCTGAAGATTCATAGTCAGTCTCTTGCCTAGGCCTCTTATCAGGTGGGGGATGGGAACCCCTGATCAAGGTAATTAAGTCTTCGGCCATTTTGAGTATGTGTTTTTTGGGCATAGAGGCCTGTCCACGTGGCTCGAGTTTGTTTCCTTGCTTTAGAAGGTGCTTTTGTCTTTGCCTTTGAAGCTGAAGTCGTTTTAATGTAAAGATGTTTAGGTCTGAATACACCCTCAGAAGCCGGAACCTGCTCAGTGGCTCTGGACCCATCTAAGGGGTTAGCGTCCGAGGCTCCAATACCTTGAGTATCTAGCTGCATGGCCGACTCCATGTGGGAGTTGGTAGCGGCCTGCGACTCTAAAGTAGTGGGTGTCAGGGGCTGCGAAAGCGCCTCAATAAGAACCGGCGACTGGCTTAGGAGAAGCTTCGTCGTCGGTTCTGGGCCTCGGTTGTTTTTCTCTATCCTTTTCTTTGTGTTTTTTTTAAACTCCGGTAGTCGGATGGCTATCCGACAACATTTCAGGATAATTAAACTGGCGTCCAAAATAGTTTAAAGCAAAATCATACCGACGCTCAATAGTGCGTTGGTTAAATCTAGCACAAAACCGACAACCAGAAAAGTTGTGATCAGGTCCTAGGCAAGGAATACAGTAAGAATGAAAATCCTTATGAGGTATTTGCTTTCCACAAGAAATACAATTATTAACTTTTTCTGACATCGGTCTGGAGCAAGAAAAAAGTTTCCCCAATGGGGTACTTAGCTTTATTGAAGACTTCGGATCTGAAACTCAAACACGAAAATCTCAGGAGTCGGCCGACCAGCACTTGCAAACTGCTTCTGCTTCGGGCACCGCACGGCAAGAAAGACTGAAGAAAATGGCATCGGCTGTTTCTTTTATACCCCTGACTACCTGACGTCAGGGAAGGGGCATCAGCAGCCGACGCAGGACCCAAGACTTTGGAATTCAGGCCGCCTGAGGGCAACATGCCAGCAGGATTACTCAAATGTAATGACAGCAACAGTGAAACACGAAGAACATCCTGTAATCATTAATCACAATAAGTGAATTTGTTGTTTTTAACCTATAATTGCACTCATTTTATAATAAGAAATGACAGATATGAAAATTCTTATGTGTAGGAATTGGGGGGAAGAGGGATGCACTGACAATTAAAATTAAATTTAAAATACACTAACTTTCATCAATGTTCACATAAAACAAACTTGATGCTTTAAGTAAGTTAGCAATAAAGTGATTACTTAAATGTTGGCAAACAATGAAATATAACTTCTGATATATCCAGTAAAATACATTGAATTATAAACATTAGGTATAAATATTATTACCATCTATTTATATTAAGTAATAAGTTTTGAAAGACTTCATCGATAAGGGTGAATATATTAAATAACTGTATGCTATAATCTTTTACTGAGGTTTTATATATGACACTTTACTATGATTGAATTGCTTGTCATCTAGCTTTCATGTAAATACTAACTGCTTATACAATAAGTAGACATTTATATTGTATTAGAATTCTGTCTAATCTACAATAGTACTATATCTGTTCAAAATAATACAAATATTGCTTATTCCTATTACAAATATTCTCCATATGATAATTCAATTTATGGGACTCAGATGTTCTGGATTGTCAAGGTAGGAGTGATAATCTAACGGACCTAGGTTTATCCATCAGATTTGGAATGATTTTCATTCCACGGCTAGTGCGGACCTTAGTTTTGATAACATTTATTAATTTACATTTTTTTTCAGAAAAACATTTTTGGTATGCCTGACAAAACTATTACTTTATTGGTAAACACTCAAAGTATAAAACTGATAATTTCCTTTAAAAGCTCAAACATACACTTTATAGTAATCAGAGGAAAATGTTTAATAGTCACAATAAAACAAAAAGTATATAGTCTAAATAACCTAAGATGGATTTAACTTTATTATCTTTAAATACCAATGGCTTAAACAATCCTAGCAAGAAATCAAATCTACTGAAATATTTAAAACTGAACAAAGCACAAACCGTCTTCCTTGAAGAAATTCATTTCAAAACAAAAAAGAAGTTATGTTCTTACCATAACGTTCCATGTGAGCTGTTCATCTCGACTTTGTTCTTACACATGGGTTCGGAGCCGATCCATCAGCTCAAATTCGGCCGCTTTCCAAGCTCTAGATCTCTTAGAAGCTCGAGACACAGTCCCTATCCCATGATGCTCTGCTGCCAAACCCCAGATCTGGTTCGCGTAACCAGCAAGAAACACAACTAAGCAACCCAATATAACAAAGTAACTATTTACAATTAGTTAAAAGATAACCTGGCTGACAAGAGGATACTAGTAAGATCAAACAGACCACCAGCCATACCCATTCTTCCAGAACATGGAGAGGGAAGGTGGGAGGGAGTGTAAGAACAAAGGCGAGATGAACAACTCACATGGAACGTTATGGTAAGGACATAACTTCTTTATGTGAAGTTGTTCAATCTCGTCATTTGTTCTTACACGTGGGTAGTGTCCCAAGCACCCTAATCCTGGGCGGCTCACGGGAGTACATTCCTGACAACGATGAAACCAAAGGAAGCCCTGTCCACCGTGTAATGAGTAATAAATGTATGAGGTTTGGACCAAGTAGCAGCTGCACAAATGGTGTCCAAAGGTAAACGAGCTGCATGAGCTAAGGATGTAGAAATAGCCCTGGTAGAATAAGCTTTCACTTCAATTTCTAAAGGTTGATGGGATGAAGAATATGCAAACTTTATACAATCAGAAAGCCATTTGGACAACATAAATTTGGATACCGAAAGGCCCTTCTTATTGTCTGCATGGGAAAAGTACAGTTTTGTACCTACCATAAATGTAGATGTTTGAGTGTATACACTGCTGCAGTCATTACACTTGGGTTATCCTGCTGTCAGGTGGTTCCCCAGTTGGCTTGAGTTCTAAAGTCTTGGTCCGGCGTCGGTTGCTGTCGCCTCCTCCCTGACGTCAGTGCGACAGGGGTATATAAAATGCAGCCGACACCATTTTCTTCAGTTTTTCCTGCCCCAGATGTCAGGTGCCTCTAAATAGGTAGGCAATTCCAATTGCTAATAAAACATACATAAGAAAAGCAAACAACAACTTACAGCTACCAGCAAATACTCCCCATAGGTAGTAAAGGGTAGAAGACATAGGTACATACCAGCCAGTAAGAGGGGAAGGAGGGAAGGTAACCTGGACTGCAACAGTGTATGCACTCGAACATCTACATTTATGGTAGGCACAAAACTGTACTATGTTCATCGTGTTACACTGCTGCAGTCATTACACTTGGGTAGACTCCCAAAGCTGAGGTAAGGTGGCTGGTTCTATAAGGCATTAGGGGTGGCTATAAGGCCCTGCAGCGGCGAAGCCAGCTCTGGATTTAGAGTATAGAGACAGATGGTAATGCTTGGTGAAGATATGTACAGAACTCCAAGTTGCTGCTTCCAAAATATCCTTGGTAGGTACTCCCCTGAGGTAGGCAGTTGAAGTGGCTGTTGCCCTGGTGGAGTGAGATCTAATGCTGCTAGGTTTTCCATGGTATGTGTAGCAGAAACGTATGCAATGTCCTATCCATTTTGAAACAGTCTGTTTTGAAATGGCTTTTCCCCTGTGCTCCTCCAGCATATACTACCAATAATTGCTCAGATTTTCCAAAAGCTTTGGTTTTGTCCAAGTAGAAGCGTAACTGCCTGTGAATGTCCAAAGAATGCAGTAGTCTCTTCCCTTTATTCTGTGGTTTAGGATAAAAAGTTGGCAGGTGAATAGTTTTGTTTAGAGCCACACTGGATAACACCTTTGGCATAAACGTAGGGTTAGTTCTTATTGACACCCTGTCCTGGTGGAAAATGAGGAAAGGTTCCACTGCCATTAGTGCCTGTAATTCTGAAACTCTTCGTGCTGATGTTATTGCCAGGAGCAGAGCAGTTTTCCAAGAGATGTACTTTAATTCTGCTGTGTTATCTGGCTCAAAGGGAGGTAAAGTTAATTTTTCCAAAACAAAGTTGAGGTCCCAAGTTGGAGTAGGTGCTCTATGGGGCGGTCTTATGTTTTTAGCCCCTCTGAGGTACTGTTTTAACAGAGGATGAGAGAAAATTGGTGGATCCGTGTTGTAATGAGCAGAGATGGCAGAGGCGTGGATCTTGATGGATGAGAAGTAGAGGCCTTTGTCCAGCATCTCAGTTAAGTATTGTAGTATCTGAGGACTGTTTGGGACAAGAGGGTCAAGGCTGTGAGCTTGGTTCCAGGCACAGAATCTCTTCCATTTATCCGAATAGGCTTTCCTGGTACTAGGCCTTCTGGCCTCCAGAATGACATCTGTAACAGCTTTGGAGAGAGGCATTGCTTGCTTGACTAAGGAATCTTCCATGCAGCTAGGTTTAAGGTCTTTAGCTGGCTGTGTAGTATTTGATTGCTGTGCTGAGTCAGTAGATGTGGGATTTGAGGCAAAATCCAGGGTGGTTCTTGTGCTAAGCTCCTTAAGATTGGGTACCAGTGCTGGCGTGGCCAGTCTGGTGCAATCAGGATCATCTTTGGCTCTTCTTGCCTGGCTTTTATGAGTACCTTTGGCAGGAGAGGTAGTGGTGGGAAAGCGTATACTTGTAGGTTCTCCCAGCTGAATGAGAGGGCATCCACTTTCCATGCTTGTGGATGGTAACTCCTTGTGCAGAATTTTTGTAGCTGGCAGTTTGTTGGGGATGCAAACAGATCTATGTCCGGGCTCTACCATTTCTGTGTTATCATTCTGAATATTTGTGGATTCAATTCCCATTCGTGGGGATCCATGATGTTTCTGCTTAAGTCGTCTGCCAATGTGTTTTTCTCTCCTGGCAGGAATTGTGCTTGCAGATGAACTTGAAGGTTTATAGCTGTGTTCCACAAGGTCATGGCTTGTCTGCATAGGGGGTAGGAGTGAGTGCCCCCTTGCTTGTTTATGTACCAAATAACTGTGGTGTTGTCTGTCTTTAGTAGTAGTTGTCCTGGATGCAGCAGGTCCTTGAAAGCTATAAGGGCATTTTGTACAGCTAGCATCTCTTTTTGATTGATGCGAAGATGCCTTTGTTCTGCGGGCCATGTGCCCTGAATACATTTGCCTGCCATGTGTGCTCCCCAGGCGTAATCCGATGCATCTGTTGTCAGTGTTTGCCTGGCTGTGGGTAGTGTAAAAGGCTGTCCTTGCTTGTCTGGCGTGAGATAAGCTATCTATGCTGTTGTGTTCAAGCTGGCACCCAGGAATATAATCTCTTGTGAGGGCAGTAGTTTTGATTTCTTTTCGTTTACTGTGTACCCCAGGCAACTTAATAACTTTTTTACAAACGCCAGATGCTTTAGAAGAATGTCCTTGCTCTCTGCTTATATCAGGCAGTCGTCCAGGTACGGATAAATTTGAATTCCTTTCTGTCTGCAAAATGCAATTACTGGTGCCAGGAACTTTGTGAGGACCCTGGGCACAGTAGACAAGCCAAAGTGCAGTGCAGAGAACTGGTAGTGCATTGAACCAGCTATGAATCTGAGGTATCTTCTGCAGTTTTGTCTGATAGGGACATGCAGGTATGCCTCCTTGAGGTCCAAAGTCACGAGCCAAGCTTTCTTGCCCAGCATGGGAAGAAGCTGCTGTAGTGTCAACATTTTGAATTTCAGAACATGCAGGTAAGTGTTTAGAGATGAAAGATCCAGAATGGGCCTCCAGGCTTTGCCCTTTCTGGGTACCAGAAAGAGTCTTGAGTAAAATCCTTGTCCTTGCTCCTGTGATGGTACCTTTTGAATAGCTCTCATATCCATGAGTGCTGTAATTTGTTTTTGAGCCTCTGCCCATTGATTTGGTGGCAGATTTGGCATTCCTTTTAACCTTGGCAGAGTGTGAAAGTGGAACCTGTAACCTTGAAATACAATGTTGAGAACCCATTTGTCTTTGGTGATCATTTGCCAATTGTGGTAGAAGAGTGCCAGTCTTCCTCCCAAGGGGGCTGCCAAGAGAGATTTATTTGGCAGCTGTAGTGGGAAGTCATTGGAGCTGCTTTTTATATGATTGGGGCCTGTCTTCCCCTTCTTTCTGGCCTGATGCAACCCATTGTCGAGGCCTGTAAGGACCTTGTGTTTGACCTCTACCTCTTGGACGTCTGTATCTTCCCCTTTGAGGTCTGTCTGTAATTGGAAAGGACCAATTCTTAGTTGGCCAGTTTTTGCTAAATCTAGGAGGCTGAACCTGTAAGAAATCTTTCACCGTTTGCATAGATTTTGCCTTATCCTCCATTTTCTTTAATACCTCTTCTGCCTTATCTCCAAACAAGACATCCTGCTGCAAAGGTGCATCCAATAATCTTGCTTTAACATGATCTGGTAACGTATGTTCTTTTAACCAAGCATGTCTTCTAATGAAAGAGCCTGTAACTGCTGCTCTGCAGGAGGCCTCTAGAGAATCAAAACCACATTGCAAAGTATGCTTTCCCACTTGTTCAGCTGCATGTAATAAATCCTGCATTTCTTTAAAATTAGGAGGATCTGATTCTGGAAGCATTTTTTGTTTTAACTGAGACAGTAAAAACTGCTGATATTTTAGCATGTGAAACTGGCAATTTAAGGCTCTCATTGCTAAAGTTGCAGACGTATATACTTTCTTTCCCCATCTGTCTAATGCTCTGGAATCTCTGTCAGAGGGAACTGGATTCTTGGCTGATGAGGCCTTAACTCCTTTGGGTCCCTGAGAAATAGTCTCAGGGTCAGCTACAGGACATTTATACAGAAATTTGTGTGAGTCAGGGACTCTGTAGTATCTGTCAGGTTTAACAGGGGCTGGAGGTAAGGAATCAGGATTTAAGCTGGATTCAGTATACACATCATCCACAATATCTAACACTGGCAGAATAGCAAGGGGTCTGTGTTGAGGTAATAAAAAGAAGTCTCTGAACCTTTTCTTGGATTCTGAGCAATCCTGGCCTTCCCAGTGGAAATGCTCCCTCATGGTATGTAGGGTTTCCCCAAAGGAGTAGTCCTCTGGCGGTGAGGCTGATGGAATTGATTCCTCACCATCAGAATCCTCATAAGGGGGTAAAGAATATCCTAGGTCTGAGGATGAATCAGAAGAGATGGACACCTGGTCGGATGAGTCATAGTCTGCATCCTGTCTAGGCCTTTTATCAGGAGGGGGATGGGACCCCCTGACCAGAGTGATTAGGTCTTCGGCCATTTTGAGCATTTGTTTCTTAGGCATGGAGGCCTGTCCTGGAGAATGCTGTATTTGTTTCTTTGATTTTAAAGGAGGCTTAGATTTAGCTGAAGGTTTAATGCTTAACTGAGAAGGTCTGAAGACACCCTCTGAAGCTGTGGGTTGCTCTGCTACTCCGGATCCCTCCGAAAAGGTTAGTCTCGGTAGGCTGAATAACTTGTGCGTCCGAAGGCCCAGCCATCTCCACGTGGGAGTCAGAGGCGGCCTGTGGTTCTACAGAAGTGGTTGTCAGGGGCTGCGAAGGCGCCTCGCTGAAAACCGGAGAACCGGCGACTGGCCTAGAAGAGGCTTCGTCGTCAGTTTTGGGCCTCGGATGCCTATCCTTGTCTTTGCGCTTTTTGTGTATTCTGGTCGTCGGAAGTTCCGACAGCATGGTATAACTGAATTTTCTACCAAAATAATGTCGAGCAAAATCAAACCGACGTTTAATAGTGCGCTTGTTAAACCTAGCACAAAACCGACAACCAGTGACGTCGTGGTCTGGGCCTAGGCATGGGATACAATAGGAATGGAAATCCTTATGAGGTATTTGCTTCCCACAAGAACTACAGTTATTAACTTTTACTGACATCGGTCTGAGGCAAGAAAAAGTTTCCCCAACGGAGTACTTAGCTTTGTAGAAGACTTTGGTTCTGGATTCGGAATGAAAATCTCAGGAGACGGCCGACTGGCACTTGCAAACTGCTTTTGCTTCGGGCACCACGCGGCAAGAAAGACTGAAGAAAATGGCGTCAGCTGCATCTTATATACCCCTGTCGCACTGACGTCAGGGAGGAGGCGACAGCAACCGACGTTGGACCAAGACTTTGGAACTCGGGCCGACTGGGGAACCGCCTGATGGCAGGATAACCCAAGTGTAATGACTGCAGCAGTGTAACACAATGAACATCAAATAGTTGATCTGATTTTCTGAATTCTTTTGTTCTGTCCAAATAAAATCTCAATTGTCTGTGAACATCAAGCTTATGCAACATGTATTCCAATTTACTGGCAAGATGCCTGAAAAAAGTGGGAAGTTCAATGGACTGGTTCAAGTTCGCTTCGGAACAGACCTTTCGGGAGAAAGGATGGATTTGTTCTTCGAGACACCCTGTCAGGGTTAAAGACCAAATATGGGGGCCTAACAGGGAATGCTTGAAGTTCAGAAACTACGTGCCGAAGTAATGGCCACTAAGAAAATTGTCTTCCAAGAAAGGAACTTCAATGGACAAGAAGATGCGGGCTCAAAAGGGGGAAGCATGAGTTGAGAGAGCACCAAATTTAGATTCCAGGGAGTAATCGGATGTCTGATAGGGGGTCAAAGGTGATGAGTCCCTTTCAAAAAGGCTTTACATAATCTGTGGGACATAATGTTAGAACTTCCGCATCCCACATGGAAGTTAGATATGGCAGCCAATTGAACCCTTATAGTAGCGGCTGCCGCGCCACCGTGGAACAGTGAAGTCAAACATTCCAGAATGCTATGAATAGGGGCGATAAAAGGATCAATACCATATTGAGAAGCCCAATGACCAAATTGTTTCCATTTACTGTTATATAGTTTCCTGGTGGAGACTTTATGCGAGGAAAAGTACAGTTTTGTACCTACCGTAAATGTAGATGTTCGAGTGCTAATACAACTGCAGTCATAACAGATGGGTTCTCCTGCCAACAGGCGGGTCCTCAATCGGCCGAATTCCAAAGTCTAGGTCCGGTGTCAGTTGTCGTCGCTTCTTCCCTGACGTCAGTGCGACAGGGGTATAAAAGAACCAGCCGACGCCATTTTCTTCAGTTTTTCTTGCCCCAGAGGTCAGGTGCGCCCAGAAGGAAGGCAATACATACATTTGTGTAATAAAGCAATGCCATATAATCAAAATGCAGTAGTTGCAAGCAAATACACCATAAATGAATATCCCAATCAGGTTGTATGAGGAGGTGTTAGCCAATAGGCCTGTCCCAAGAGGGGAAGGAGGGAGGGAAACCTGGACTGCAGCTGTATTAGCACTCGAACATCTACATTTATGGTAGGTACAAAACTGTACTATGTTCATCGTGCATACAGCTGCAGTCATAACAGATGGGTAGAATCCCAAAGCTAAGAAAGGGGTGGTAGGCACTAGGTGGAACTAGGAGGAGCCAGGATGCCCTGCAAGACTGCAGTGGCAAAGCCTGCTCTAGTTTTGGAGTATAATGGTAGGTGGTAGTGCTTGGAGAAGGTATGCACAGAACTCCAATGGCTGCTTCCAAAATATCTTTGGTAGGAACTCCTCTGAGGAAAGCTGCAGAGGTAGCGGTGGCCCTTGTGGAGTGAGATCTGATGCCTGCAGGTACAGTTTTGCCATGAAAAGAGTAACAAAAGCATATGCAGTGGGCTATCCATTTTGAGATTGTCTGTTTGGAAATTGGCTTCCCTTGAGCTCCTATAGCATAGGACACAAAGAGCTGTTCTGATTTTCTGAAAGGCTTTGTTCTGTCCAAATAATAACGCAGCTGTCTGTGGATGTCCAAGGAATGTAGCAGTCTCTCCCCTTTGTTTTGAAGATTAGGATAAAAGGTAGGTAAGTGTATAGCCTGATTCAAAGCTACCCTGGATACCACCTTTGGCATAAAGGACGGGTTGGTTCGTAAGGAAACTGTCCTGATGGAAGATGATAAAAGGCTTCACAGCCATGAGGGCTTGTAGCTCCGATACCCTACGAGCTGAGGTGATAGCCAGAAGGAAAGCCGTTTTCCAGGACAAATATTGCAAATCTGTTGAGGCAGCTGGCTCAAAAGGAGGCAAGGTCAGCTTTTCTAGAATGAAATTGAGGTCCCAAGCAGGTATTGGTTGTTTCCTTGGGGGTTTTATATTCTTAGCCCCTCTGAGGAACTGTCTTAAGAGGGGGTGAGAGAATAAAGGTGGATCAGTGTTGTATTCTGCAGAAATGGCTGAGGCATGGATTTTGATGGAGGAGAATGAAAGTCCACTGCTTAGCAGCTCAGCTAGATACTGTAATATTTGAGGTAAATTCAGTTTTCCAGGATTCTGTCCCTTTTTCTCATTCCAGGCACAAAACCGTTTCCATTTTGCGGAGTAAGCTTTTCTAGTAGAAGGCCTTCTGGCCTCCAAAATGACATCCTGCACCTCCTTGGAGAGTAGGGTCTGTTGTGATGTTAAGGAATCTTCCATGCGGCCAGATTGAGTGTTTTCAGCTGACTGTGAAGAGTTTTGTAGCTGTGCTGAGTCAGAAGAAGAGGCATTAGAGGAAGGGTCCATGGAGGGGAATGCTTCAGGCTCCTCAGGAGTGGGTACCAGTGTTGTCTTGGCCAGTCTGGAGCAATGAGAATCATCTTTGGTCTGTCTGCTCTGGTTTTTAATAGAACTTTGGGCAGCAGAGGAAGAGGTGGAAAGGCATAAACTGTCATTGTTGTCCAACTGAAAGAGAGAGCGTCCACTCTCCAGGCCATTGGATGAAAAGTCCTTGAGCAGAATTTTGTTAATTGGTGATTTTTGTGGGAGGCAAAGAGATCTATGTCTGGCCTTCCCCATGCTTGAATTATCTCTGTAAAAACTTGAGGATGCAACTTCCATTCGTGTGGATCTGTCATATTTCTGCTTAGGTTGTCTGCCAGCGTGTTTTCCTTGCCTGGCAAGTACTGTGCTTGAAGTTCGATTTGTAATTCCAGAGCCATGTTCCAAAGTGACATGGCCAGCCTGCATAGGGGGTATGAATGGGTTCCTCCCTGTTTGTTTATGTACCACATTACTGTGGTGTTGTCTGTCCTTATCAATAGTTGACCTGGTTGCAGAAGGTCTTTGAAAGCTATAATAGCATTTATTACTGCTAGCATTTCCTTTTGATTGATGTGAAGGTGCTTTTCTTTTTGGGACCATTTTCCCTGAATGCACTGATCTGTCATGTGCGCCCCCCAGGCGTAGTCCAAGGCGTCTGTTGTGATGACTTGATTTGCTTGAGGCTTGCAGGATGGGAGACCTGTGTTTGTTTGGCATGCTTGAGCCCACCACAGAAATTCCTTTTGAAGACATGGAATTAGTGGTATTATTGTTTCCAAACTGTGGCTGTGTTGAGACCATAGGTTTTTCAGGTACCATTGAAGTTTCCTCATATGCAGCTTTGCACATGGGATTAGTAGGATGCAAGATGCCATGAATCCCAGAGCCTGCAGGATTTTCCTTGCAGCCAGCCTGGTGAAATCTGCTAGTGTTCTGAAGTATTGAGTTAGTTGCCCCTGCTTCTCTGGCGTGAGGTAGGCCATCTGGGTGTTTGTGCCCAAGTTGGCACCCAGGAAAATTATTTTCTGATAGGGTATTAGCCTTGATTTCTTTTTGTTGACTGTGTATCCCAGAGAATTCAACAACATTATTACAAAAGCCAGATGTTTCAGAAGTATGTGCTTGCTGTCCGCTTGGATCAGGCAGTCGTCCAAATATGGGTATATTTGTATCCCTTGAAGTCTGCAGTAGGCAATTACTGATGCCAGGCATTTCGTGAATACTCTGGGCGCAGTAGATAAGCCAAAGGGCAATGCAGAGAATTGATAATGGGTTGAACCTGCAAGAAATCTGAGGTATCTTCTGCAATTTTGTCTGATTGGGACATGCAGGTATGCCTCCTTGAGGTCCAATGTTACCAGCCAAGACTCCTTGCCCAGCATGGGAAGAAGCTGCTGTAATGTGAGCATCTTGAATTTTGGTGCAGTAAAAATGTGTTTAGGATGGATAGGTCCAAAATAGGTCTCCAATCTTTTCCCTTCCTTGGTACCAGGAATAGTCTGGAATAAAAACCTTGACCTTGTTCGTGAGTTGGTACCTCTTGAATAGCTTTCATGTCCATGAGATCTGAAATTTGTCTTTGTGCCTCTGCCCTTTGATTGTGTGGCAGGTTTGGCATGCCTCTCATTTTTGGAAGGGTGTGAAAATGGAATCTGTAGCCTCTGTTTATAATGTCCAGGATCCATTTGTCTTTTGTGACAATATGCCAATTTTTTGAAAATAATGCCAGTTTTCCGCCTAAGGGTGCTGTCATTTGAGCCTTGCTTGGCATGCAAAGGGGAAAGTCATTGGGCTTGCTTTCTGAATGGCTGCAAACTATCCTCAAAACCTCTTTGTGTAGGAGCTTGCCATTGTCTGCCTCTAAACGATCCTTGAGATTGCCCTCTGCCCCTCGGGCGCCTGTATCTACCTCTTTGAGGTCTGTCCGTGGCTGGAAATGACCAATTTTTGGAAGGCCAATTTCTACTGAAACGTGGAGGTTGTACCTGTAGAAAATCTTTCACTGTTTGCATTGATTTAGCCTTTTCCTCCATTTTCTTTAATACCTCCTCAGCTTTAACACCAAATAATACATCCTTTTGTAGAGGGGCATCTAGTAATTTAGCTTTGACATGATCTGGTAAGTTTTGCTCCTTAAGCCAGGCATGTCTACGTATCACTGATCCTGTAACAGCAGCTCTACATGAGGCCTCTAGAGCATCAAAACCACATTGCAAGGTATGTTTACCCACTTGTTCTGCACTATGCATCAAATCCTGCAACTCCTTCAAGTCTGGTTGTTCAGGTTGTGACATTTTACTTCTCAACTGTGATAACAGAAACTGTTGGTACTTTAGCATATGGAACTGGCAGTTTAATGCCCTCATGGTTAAGGTGGCCGAGGTGTATACCTTTTTTCCCCACCTTTCTAAGGATCTGGAATCTCTCGGAAGGTAATGGATTTTTAGCAGTGGAGGCCTTAATTCCCTTGGGGCCCTGTGAGATAGTTTCTGGGTCAGCCGCATGGCTTTTGTATAAAAATTGGTGTGAGTCAGGAACACGGTAGTACCTGCCAGGCTTGACTGGGGCTGGAGGTAAAGAATCCGGGTTAAGGCAGGCCTCAGAGTACACATCATCTAGTATGTCTAAGACAGGAGGTATAGCCAGAGGCCTGTGCTGAGGTAGCAAGAGAAAATCCCTAAGCCTTTTCTTGGAATCAGAGTACTCTTGGCCTTCCCAGTGGAAGTGTTCCCTTAAAGTATGCAAGGTTTCCCCAAATGAGTAATCCTCTGGGGGGGGAGACAGAGGGAATGGGCTCCTCTGCATCAGAATCTTCAAAAGGGGAGTAAGAATGTTCCTGTTAATCAGAGTGCTCTGAAATAATGGAGGCCTGGTCAGAGGAGGGGGATTTTTCCTCCACTCTGGGCCTTTTGTCCGGAGGGGGGGGGGTTGAGAACCCCTGATAAGAGTAATTAAATCCTCAGCCATTTTAAGCATCTGTTTTTTAGGCATGGGGCCTGGAGAAGGGCCCTGTGTAGCTTGTCTCTTAGAATGCATGGCTGCTTTAGACTTAGTGAAAGCCTTGATGGAAAAAGAAGAGGAAGGTCTGAAGACGCCTTGAGAGGAGGCAGACCTGTCTACATTTTGAGATTCACCACCAAGAGTGGCTTTGGTATCTGTAGTCGGGGTGTGGGCCGAGGAGCCTGCGACCTCGGGCACAGAAAACAGCGCCAATTAAGTGTCGTCGGTAGGCAGGGGCTGCGTAGGCACCTCACTGAGAACCGGACCACCTGTAGTCGGCTTTGGCATGGTGTGGGTAGAGGCCGCGGACCTCGTGTGTCGGTCCTTATCTTTGCGCTTTTTAGACAAAACTGGAGTCGGAGTATCCGACGACATAATATAGTTAAATTTTTTGCCAAAATAGTGCTGGGCGAACTCCGCCCGACGCTTAATGGTGCGTTTGTTGAATGTAGCACAAAAACGACAGACCGAGACGTCGTGGTCTGGACCTAAGCAAGGAATGCAGAGGGAATGAAAATCCTTATGCGGTATTTGCTTCCCACATGAAATACAATTATTAACTTTGTCTGACATCGGTCTGAGGCAAGAAAAGTTTCCCCAACGGGGTACTTAGCTTTCAAGAAGACTTCGGTTGCAAAATTTTTGTAATTTCAGGAGCTGGCCGATCGGCACTTGCGAACTGCTTCTGCTTCGGGCACCGTGCGGCAAGAAAGACTGGAGAAAATGGCGTCGCCTGGTTCTTTTATATCCCTGTCGCACTGACGTCAGGGAAGAAGCGACGACAACCGACGCCAGACCTAGACTTTGGAATTCGGCCGACCGAGGACCCGCCTGACGGCAGGAGAACCCATCTGTTACGACTGCAGCTGTATGCACGATGAACATCCAGAATATGCTGAACAGCGGGAGACAAATCATGAGACCTGGCTAGGTTGGGAAGTGGAGCAGCCAAGCTGTCAGTTTAAGGGATACAAGACAGGGGGTGAAGACCTCCCGATGAATGAGTCAGAAGGTCTGGCACTGGGTCCAGAAGCCAAGGTTCTTCCACTTGGTATTGTTGAAGGAAGGGGAACCCTATATTTGCCGAGGCCAAAACGGGGCTATCAGAATAACAGTCCTTCCCAGGCTTTTGGCTTTCTGTAAAAATTTGGGGATCAGCAGGGATGGAGGAAAGGCATATAGGAGACCTGAGGGCCAATCGTGTACGAGTGCATCCCTTGGGATGTCCCCTCGGTGGAGGGTACATGGCAAAGTAGCTTCTGCATTTGGCATTCATTGGGGATGCAAAAAGGTTGCAGCAAAGCTGACCCCATTTGCGGAATATCATTTCCGCCACTTGTTCTTTGAGGGACCTCTTGTGAGGCAATAAAATGGCTCTGCTCAATTTGTCCGCTATCATGCTGGATGACCCCGGGATGTGCATTGCTATCAGGAAGCGCCCGGTGGATATAGCCCACTGTCAAATTCTCAGGGCCTCTTGGCATAAGGGGTAAGATCTGGTTCCCCCTTGCTTGTTGATGTACCAGACTACTGACATGTTGTCTGTCTGTATTGCAATCGTCTCTTGAGGTATAGAGTCATGAAAGTGTTGCAACGCTAGGAACACCGCTCTCAACTCCAAGATATTGATGTGCAAACTGGATTCCATCACTGACCAAGTACCTTGGACATTTCTTCCCTGACACAGCCCCCCACCCCCACCCCACCCCACCCTATCAGGGAAGCATCCATGGTCACTGTGGCTGTGGGAGGGGGGAGTACAAACGGAAGACCTACAGTAACTTGCTGGCTGTTCAACCACCAAAGGCGGTCCTTTTCGCAAGTATTGGTCAGCAGAATCTCGTGTGACATTGGAAGTTGTTAATAAGACAATTGTGTGAAGAGTAACCATTGGAGTATCCTCATGTGCATGCACCCCAGAGGAACCACTATGAGAGTCGCTGCCATGGTGCCTAACAGCTTTAGAACTTGGAATGCAGGGACTTTCTTTTCTATCAACAAAAGGGATACTTGGTTTCATAAAGAGATTACTCGTTCTTGAGGCAATCTGACCAGGGCAGTGGTGGTGTCTAGATCTGCTCCTATAAAGGAAATTTGCTGCGACGGCGATAAAGCAGATTTTTCGAAATTTAAGGTTATGCCCAACTGGGAGCACAGGCTGATGGTGTAATCCCTGGCGTGAATCAGGTGATGCCTGGTGGTGGCGGTGAGGAGCCAGTCATCGAGACATGGAAACACCCGGAATCCTAAACGTCTCAGGTGATCCAGGACAACTGCCATGCATTTGGTCAACACTCTGGGGGCTGTGGTGAGACCAAAGGGCAGAGCTCGGAATTGGTAGTGACTGGCCCCCAGCCGGAAACGTAAGTGATCTCTGGATGGCCTGGCCATTTTTATGTGGTTGTACGCATCCTTGAGATCTATCGAGCACATCCAATCGCCCGTTTCGAGAAACGGGATTATCGACTGAAGCGTGACCATCTGGAACTTTTCCTTTTTGACAAAGGAGTTGAGATTGCTGAGGTCTAAGATGGGCCTCCAGTCCCCTGTTTTCTTTGGAACTAAAAATAACCTGGAGTAAGTTCCGGATCCTATTTGGTCTGCCGGGACTGGCTGGATGACTTTTTTTTCCAGCAGCCTCTGAATTTCTACGGCTGCTAGACTCTGCAGACTGGGTGGAACGTCTGGGATTCTTGTCTGAATGGAAGGGAATTCTAAAAAGGGAATGATGTAGCCTCTGGTGATTATGCCTTTTACCCAGGAATCTGATGTAATTCCTAGCCAGGCGTCTGGGTATAAAGCTAAGCGACCCCTGACTGCCTCCAGAGTAGGACGGTCGGGCCTCCTCTCAGGAGCGCTGATAGGGTTTGCCAGGGAACTGCTCCCTGTCACCCTGGTTCTGCGGACCCCCTCTGCCGCCTGGGCGGCGTCTACCATTATACCCCCCTTCTCTGTCCCTGGAGGGGGTTTCACTATGTGTGTTCTAGAAAGCTACTTGGGACTTTCGGAACCACATTTTTCCACCTCTCTGCCCTTTGGGGTATGGTCTAGTGGGGGTGGAAATACAGACTCCTACAGCAGATAGAGTCTTTCCTTCCTGCTCACACGTAGTGAGTGTCTCCTTGACTATGGGCCCAAACAAGGAAGAGCCATCAAATGGGGTATTTACAAAGAAAGTCTTGAAGGCTTCCACAAAGGAGCATAAGCGCATCCAGGATTGTCTCTGCAGAGCTATCGCTGAACTCGCTGCCCGGCTCGATCCCTCTGCTGCATAAGAAATGAGCCTCATGGATGAGTTTACAATGGAATTAAGGGTGTTAAGCTGTGCCGTCACTTTCTGGGAGACAGCATCACCTGTGTTGCCCTGTAGAGCATCTCCAAGCTCTTTTAGGAGATCTCGTTGAAGATGGGTAAAATGGGTTAAATAGTTAAGTGATCTCATTGCAAATGCCGCAGAACTAAAGATGCATTTCCCATATCTGTCCATCGTCCTGGAATCTCTATTAGGAGGATGGACAGAGGGAAGAGGTGTCTGACATCTGTTTCTTGGTGGTTGCCGCTGCCACCACCATGGCATCAACGGGAACCCCTTTTGTGAGAAAGGACTTATCCTGAGGGCAGGTGATGAATTTGTTGGGCCTCCATGGGACCGGTTCCACAGAATCAGGAGACTCCCATTCCTTTCGAGTGATCAAGTTCATTAATTCATCGAAAGGCAGAGTAACCCAGGAGGTGGAGGGTTGAGACCCAAAGGCATTCAGGAGCACCGACTCATCCTCAGTAGGGGTAAGGGACTGCCAGTCATCCCTCTGCCTTAGTATTTCAAGGATGTCTGCAAAAGAGACATCCTCAGAGGAGGACCATGGGGACTCTTCTGATTCCTCCAAGTCGGTGTCTGATGTTAAGGATTCCTGGGGGGTATCTAAATGCCACCTCTTACACAGTCTTTTCCTGTGGACTTCATCAGTGTCTGGTGAAGTCTTAGTCAAGCAGGAGTCACCAAATGGGGTTACCTGAGGCTCTGGGTCTCGACGCTTAGTGGGAACCTGTGGTGTAGAAATAGAGCACGGCCCTTTAGGGGAGGAAGAGGAAGGAACCAAAAAAGTGAGGGTCTTAGCATACATGACCTTCCTCATGGCATCAAAATTTCCCTACCCGAGGAGTCCGCCGGTTCAGAAGAAGATGGCAGCCTCCCAGGGGCCGAGACCACAGGCTCCGAACCAGAGGACGGAACTGAGCTCATCTGCGCCGAAGCCCCGAGACGGAGAGTCAGAACCAAAATGTCAGTTCGACTCCCCCCCTCGGAACCAGCGAGACAGTGTCGGCTCCGAGACTCTTCGATTGGAACTGAAGAAGTCAAGGTCGAAGGAGCCGAGAGCACTGGAAAAGGCCTCAGCTCCGAGGGTTCCACCACTATCGGATCCTCTCTATCCGGCTCCGAAGGCTCAACTGGCCTCGGAGGAGGAGCAGAACTCGTGGAAGGAGGGGTCATAGGCTTCGAAGCCAGCTGGGTCGAAGCTGCAAGCAATTTGGCCAGGGCCAGGTTCACCAAACGTCTCTACCACTCGGTCCACACCGATGTCAGAAAGGGCACCTGAAGAACGGGTTGAAGGAGCTGAAGAAGCCGCTGGCTTAATGATCGGAGACTTCAAAACCTCCGACACCGGTTCCAACACAACGACTTGGCTCTGAGTTAAGATCTCGATGCACGGCTCCGAATGCTGTGGAGCCGGCGACCAAATCTTGCCAGAGGTGCTCGTAGCCGAAGACTTGTGCTCTGAAGACACCTTAGACGACTTCGACCCCTTCAAGGACTTGGAGGTCTGGTCAGTCTTATCCAATATATCCTGGAAGTCCGATTTCAACAGTCCTCTATCTACCAATTTCCTTCTCCTCTCTAATAACACCCTGCCACTGAAGGAATGGCAGACAGAGCAATCCTCCTGTAAATGTAGCGGGCCCAAACAATAAACACAAGAAATATGATTATCCGTGATGGACATCTTTTGTCCACAGTCACACTTTTTAAACCCAGACTTCTGCTTCTCTGACATTATGAAAAATTGTCCAATCACTCGTAATAACACCACAAAAACAGCTTAGAAGTTCAGATCCCTGAACTGCAATAACTATAGAAAAAGGATACAATAAAGAAAAAACAAACGCTCAATATAGAGATTAAAGAATATAAGGGGATAGGGTAATAAATTTGACAGAGCCCTGTCAGGTACAGTAAATCAAGAAGTTTAAAGGCCTAGGAGCAAACAGCCCTGAACTAAAAGACAAAATACCAGCTTAGATATTTACTTTAAACCACAAAAAGGAAGGAATATGTGAAGCCTCACTAAGTATCAGATCCCTGATAGTTATTATAAGTTTAAATATCCAAATATATAATAAAAAGGATACTGACCCAAGCTTCCTCTGAAGATTGTGCGATCAGTTGCAGCGGCAAACTAGATCTGGTGTTTGGCAGCAGAGGATCATGGGATAGGGACTGTGTCTTGAGCTTCTAAGAGATCTAGAGCTTAAAAAGCGGCCGACTCGGAGCCGATGGATCGGCTCCGAACCCACGTGTAAGAACAAATGGCGAGATTGAACAATTTCACATTGACAATTACAAATGGAATCCTAAGGAATATATGATATTGGTACAATCCACTTATAGGACAAAGACAAAAGGGGTAACAATTTTATGGAAAACAAATGTGATTAACCCAGAAATCATTTATAAGTATGAAAATAAAGAAGGCCTTATGGCATTAGTAACAGCTAAATATAATAACAGAATATGGACCCTAGCCAATCTATACTGGTTCCCAGGCACTGGAACAGGAACTGTTAAAAAATCTTGGATTTAACTTCCAATAATTATAAAGGCAACTTAATATTAGGAGGATATTTTAAATGCATATTTGACATTTCTGAAATTACAATTAAAAGGCTGATGTATACATCTGATGTATCAAAAGCTTTAAACAAATGGGTAGAATCATTTCATCTTGTAGATACTTTCAAATTTAAAGAAGATAAATCTTTGTTTTCCCATCAAGATCACAGATTTGGTACCCAAACTAGAACAGATATAATATTTGCTGCCCATGACTTACACTCTAAAATCATTAATATTTCAATCACTCCATGCCCCTTTTCAGACCACAATTCATTGATACTAAAACTTCAAAATGGGTACAAACCATTAATCTTTAACTCCAGAATTCCAGTATATATAACTAAAATTAAGGAGTTCAAACCCTGGTTATCTGAATTACAGTTCTTCTTAGATATTAATTACATCACAGAAATAAATAAAATAATGATATGGGACTCATTAAAAGCTTACATATATGGTAAAACCCTGAGTATAAAAAAAATCAGGGAATGGGATTCTGAATTATTAGAACTACGATCCAAACTTTTGTCAGTAAAAGCTAAAAAAAATCAAAATCATTTGGAGATGAAAAATAAAGTAGAAGTATTAAACAATAAATACAATGAAATTCTAACACATAAAACTAGTTTAGCTTTAGGAAAAACTAAAAACTAATAAATTGGCCACTTCTCCCAAATATCTACATAATTTATCCAAGAGAATCAAAATACAATGAAAAGCTAGTAACATTAAAAGTATCTTCCATGAAAAGAAAAGGAAAAATGTCTCGGATATAGGTGATATTCTTGATGCCTACAGAAATCACTACATGGAACATTTCCAAAAAGAAAATATACATATCAATCAATTAAATCTAGATGAAAAATGTTCTAATATAAAAAAAAAAACAGAAACATTAAAACTAGATCTGCAAGCACCCATATCCTACAAAGAAATTACAGATACAATAAAAGAGGGTAAAAATAATAAAGCTCTAGGTATAGATGGCATAATTATGGAAATATATAAACTTTATCCTTCAAAGATACTATCCCTCTTTCATAAAACTCTATTAGAAATTCAGTCACAAGCTTTAATATCACCCTCTTAGAGATATTCCTTAATCACACTAACCCTAAAGGAAAACAAATCCCCAAACCTCTGTACCTCATATAGACCTATATCGTTATTAAATAATGACTATAAGATATCTATGACAATATTAACTAACAGAATGAGAATACCACTATCCAAAACAATAAATAATGATCAAACTGGATTTACATAACATAGACACGCACATGACAATATTAAAAGGATAATTTCTCTTATAGATTATGTTAATAAAGAAAGTAAAGAAACACTCATAACTGGCTTAGATATAGAGAAAGTGTTTGATTCCCTAAATTGGAACTATTTAATCAAAATCCTAATGCTATTTGAATTTCCTGCATCCTTTGTTCATCTCCTAAAGAATATATATACAAACAATTTAGCGTATGTCAAGTTAGGTCCTTTTACCTCTGAATCTATACATATAACAAAAGGCACTAAACAAGGATGTCCCATGTCAACGATTCTATTTGCTCTAGATATTGAAATATTGGCAGATTCAATTTGTAACAATATAAAAATCAAAGGAAGAGATGTTTATGAACAATACAATTATAAAGTAATGCTATTTGCTGATGACATATTACTAACATTATCTAATACAAAAGAGACATTAGAAGAATTAGATGTATTAATTGACAAATTTCACATGACTTCAGGACTCCATTTCAACAAATCAAAATCAAAAATTTTATTTTTAAATAAAAAAAGAACAGCAGACTAAGGGGGATCACATCATAGGAAACAAGAATCTACCTTAAAATATCTAGGAATTGAGTTATGCAAGGATAATAATGAATTAGTCTAAAAAACTACAATAATATCATCAATACAATTAAAATCTCTGTGGAAAAATGTAACCAAAGAATATTAACATTTGAAGATAGACTACAGTTAATAAAAATGGTTTACTGCCCCAGATCCTATATATATAGCCTAATAAATGTTTTATGGTTTCCCAAAAGAAACAGAATAGCTTTAACATCATATCAGACCATGGAAACAGGGAGAATTAAACTTTCCTGATATAGAAACATATATAAAAGCATCAATATCTAAAACAATCTCAGACTGAATAAGTCCAAATTACTCTGCAAATTGGAAAGAATTACTGTTATATCAATACATGAATTTGATTTACAAAAAAATTTCAAACAACAGATAAAAACAATTTGCCATGGCACATATTACATATTAGTATGCAATATAACATAACTAAACCCACTAAAATTCATATGATTAATTATTACATGGACTCATTTAGGAAAATGATTAATGCAAATATAGATTTAAAAATCTGGTTTGATCTTTTAACACCATTTATAGTCACAAAGAACTTTCCACATAAAATACATAGAGAAATTATTAATTCCTAGGAACAGAAAGGATTTGTTTGTTGGCTCCAATGTGTCAAATAATAAGAAGTTATGTACTCACCATAACGTTCCATCTGAGTAGGTATGTTCATTTGTCTGCAACCTTTGGGACACGGATCCGATCTCGGATCCGAGCCGGCAACTTTTACCACAGCATAGATCCGAGCTCCTAGCTCCTCTCTTTACCCATAATCCCCTGCCAACCCTAACTGACCTCAGATCAAGTTTGCCCGATATAAGCATTGTTATTGTGCCCTGGAAGGGGCTTATCCAAGACAGATCCTATAGGTCAGGGGGAAGGAGGGGGGGATGGTTGCAGACAAATGAAGATACCTACTCAGATGGAACGTTATGGTGAGTACATAACTTCTTAATCTGAAGTAGGAACTTCATTTGTCAGCAACCTTTGGGACAGAGTCCCCAGCTACCTGAATCCTGGGTGGCCTTTATGGAAGAACATTCCGGAGCACTGCAGAGCCAAAGGGCGCCCTACCTCTGGAGACAACATCCAGTTTGTAATGGCTGATAAAGGTATGAGATGAGGCCCAAGTGGCTGCGGAACAAATATCATCTAAGGGGACCCTAGATTTAAAAGCCCAAGTAGCGGCCCTAGTAGAATGAGCTCGGACTCCCTGAGGTGCAGGGCTTCCCGAACTCTGATACGCGAAGAGGATACAACTAGCTATCCACCGTGATAGTGTAACTTTAGAAATTGACTTGCCTAAACTTGTTTTGGCAAAGGAGACAAACAACTGGTCAGATTGCCTATGACCAGCAGTTCGATGAGTATAAAAACGTAATTGTCTGTGCACATCCAAGGAATGCAGTTTATATTCTCCTTTGTTCTGGTAATGGGGAAAGAACACGGGAAGATTAATAGATTGATTAATATTAGCTTCCGAAGACACCTTAGGCAGAAAGGACGGATTGATCCTGAGGTAAACTCTATCTGGATGGAAGGATAAATACGGCGGTTTAACACATAGAGCCTGAAGTTCAGAGACCCTTTTAGCTGAAGTAATGGCCACTAAGAAGGCCATCTACCAAGAGAGATATTTAAGATCAACCGTGACCGCCGGCTCGAAAGGGGGGCTAGTCAAGGTTTGGAGAACCAAAGACAAATCCCATGGGGGTACTACCTCCCTGACCGGAGGTCTGAGAAGGAAGGTACCCTTAAGGAAAGCTTTACAAAGCTTGGAAGTCATTAGAGGGCCCGATTCATGCCCTACATGATAATGCAAAATCGCTGCCAGTTGTACCTTGACTGTAGAGCAGCTAGCCCCTTGATGAAAAAGGGTAGTTAAGAAATCCAAAACCGACGTGAGAGGCGCCGTGAAAGAATCCAAGTGATGGTGCTCCGCCCAGATGGAGAAACGTTTCCACTTGCTTCGGTAGACTCTTCTGGTGGAAGGTTTATGTGCTGCTACTAGGATGGCTTTGACTGGTGAGGAAATTCCGGGGGTCCTAATCAGGAGTGGAACTGGAGCAACCAAGCAGTCAGCTTGAGGTTGACCAGGTTGGGGTCCGGGAGACCCAGAGGGTGGGTAATGATATCCGGGACTGGATCCAGAATCCATGGTGGATGAATTAGGTGAGACCACAGGTACGGGAACCATGTTTGATGAGGCCAGAATGGGGCAATGAGGATCATTTTGCTCCCCAGCCGACTGGCTTTCTGTAGGAGTTTCAGCATCATGGGCAAAGGAGGATAAGCGTAAAGGAGACCGGGAGGCCAAGCATGTACTAGAGAGTCTCTCGGGGACTCCCCCTGAGGGGGGATTAGAGTGAAGTAACTGTTGCATTTGGTATTTGAAGCAGAGGCAAAAAGATCGCAACAGGGTTGCCCCCATTGGGCAAATATTTGTTTCGCTACTAGAGGATTGAGAGACCATTCGTACGGGGTCCAAATCGAATGACTGAGCCTGTCTGCTAGGATGTTGGACCGTCCCGGAATGTGCGTTGCAATAAGAAAGCAGTTGGTGGAAATCGCCCATTCCCACACTCTCATGACCTCGCGACAAAGAGGATAAGACCTGGTTCCCCCCTGTTTGTTGATGTACCAGACAACTGACGTGTTGTCCGTTTGTACTGCAATTGTCCCAATCAGTAGAAGGCTGTAAAGTGCCTGCAACGTCAAAAGCACCGCCCTCATCTCTAGGACATTGATATGCAAAGAGGTCTCTGTGTCGTTCCACGTGCCTTGGACCGTTCTGCCTGAATAGTGCCCCCCCCCACCCCAGGCGAGAGGCGTCCGTGGTCACTGTGGCAACGGGGGAAGGCATCGAAAATGGTTGTCCCGTGTGGAGACTCGGGGACCGGAGCCACCACATGAGCGACCCTCTGCAAGCCCTGCTTAGGGGAATAGGATGGGACAGGGGGTTGCGAGACAGGGACCATTGTACTTGGAGGGTCCACTGCAGGACCCTCATATTTAGGCGGGCTAGGGGTAGTAGAGGAATAGCTGTCGCCATGGACCCTAGAGCCCTCAGGATCAATTCCGCAGGTGGAGCAGGAAGTATGAGAATGGCCTGGACATGCAACCTCAGGTTCTGAAGCCGATTGGGAGTCAGGAAGGCAAGCATTATCCTGGAATCCAATCTCGCCCCTATGAAATCTATTACCTGTGAAGGGACTAGAGAGGATTTGGTCGTGTTGATAGTTAACCCTAGACGTGGAGCAAGGTCGAAGAAATAATCCCTGCCTGAACAAAGCAGATGCCTTGTTGGGGCGATGAGGAGCCAGTCGTCCAGGTACGGAAAGATCTGAATTCCCTGAAGCCTCAGGTGGGCCGCTATGACCACCAAGACTTTGGTGAACACCCTGGGGGCTGAGGTGAGACCTAAGGGAAGGGCCCTGAAATGAAAGTGACTGGCTCCCAGCCGGAAGCGGAGGAACCTCCTGGAGTGTCTGTCCACTAGGATGTGGTAGTATGCATCCTTGAGGTCTATCGAGCACATCCAATCGTTCTCCCGTAATAGGGGGAGAATAGATTGTAAGGTGACCATTCGGAACTTTTCTTTGGGTACTGCCAGGTTCAGGATAGAGAGATCGAGAATGGATCTCAAGTCCCCCGTCTTTTTTGGCACCAGAAAGAACCTGGAGTAAAACCCCGATCCGAACTGATCTGGGGGGAATGGGTTGGATGGCTCTTTTTTGCAAAAGCTGCTGAATTTCTGTAGCAGCTGCCTCCCATTGATTGGGTGGTATGTCGGGGAGGCTTTTGGTTTTGGGGGTTACAATAAAGGGAATTTGGTAACCTCTGGATATGATGCGAAGCACCCAGCGATCTGTTGTTATGGACTCCCACATTGCTAGGTGCTTCGAAAGATGCCCCCCGACTGCCTCCAGAGTGGAGCAGCCGGGCAACCCCTCAGGGGTTCTGCGTGGGCCTCTCAGAGAATGGTTCTCTGGACCCAAAGTTTCTGATGCGATTTTCGGAACCACATCTTCTTCTGACCCTTTTGGTTCTTAGAAAAGGACCTCTGGGGAGCAGAGAAGCGGACTCCGATGGCAGACAACGTCTTCCCGTCTTTCTCGCTCTGGACTAAAGTGTCGCGAACGGTTTTGCCAAAAAGTGCAGAACCATCAAAGGGGGCATTCGCGAATGACGCCTTAAAGGGTTCCGAGAAGTCACAGTGTCGGAGCCAGGCCTGACACCTGATTACCAGGCCGGCTCCGCCGGCTCTAGCAGCTCCTTCAGTGGCGTGTGACAAGAGCCGCATAGAGGTGCTAGAAACTGAACGTAGAGTAGACATTCGGGAGGAGTACAGTTGCATGTCTCCTTCCGACATGGACTCTGGGGGGGATGCAGTGTATTCTTTTATTAGATCCCGCTGCATCCGGATGACGTGTGCCATATAGTTCAGCGCTCTCATGGAGAAGGTTGCTGAACTTAAGACCCACTTCCCCAGGCGGTCCATCGCTCGAGAGTCCTTACTCGGCGGGTGGACCGCAGAGCTCTCCTGAGCCAGCTCTCTCTTGGTGGCCGCCGCCACCAACATGGCATCCACGGGGGGACCTCTGCTCCAGTGGGTTCTTTCAACAGGGGGACTCAGGATCCTATCCGGGTGCTTGGGGACTGGCTCTACAGTGTCCGGCTCCTTCCAAGCCCTGGTGGAAATAAGGTCCACCAGGGGGGAGGGGACACCCAAGAGGTAGATGGCCCTGCTTCGAACGCCTCTAGGAATACGGGCTCATCGGAGGAAGCCTTGGGGGCAGACCACCCCCCCTAATCCTGAGCATCTCCATGATGTCTCCAAAGGAGACATCCTCGGGGGTGACCTTGGGGAGCCTTCCCCTTCATCTAAGTCCGTATCTTCGTTAAGGGACTCAGGGGAGTCCATGTGCCTCCTCTTACCCTTGGCTTTGTGAGGGACCACTTCGGGGGGGCTGTCCGAGGAAGACTCACCAGCAATATCACGTTCCACAGGAACACCCAGAGACGCTGAAGCAGGCTGTCCCGAAGGCCGGGTGATGGGAGCCCGGACCAGCTGAGAGGGAGTGCAGGGAGGAGCCGAAGCCAGGACCGGGGGTCCGGATGCACTAAACAGTGCCCTCTCCACCACCGTGAAAGCCGAGGGGGGGGCTACTCTCGATAGGCTCCGAGAGCTGGCTCCCACTCGGATCCGGGGCTGAGACCCTCGGATCTGAAGGACCTGTGTGCTCCGACCGGGACGGAGCCGAAGTCACACAAAGTCCCTCGTATCTGAAGCTCCGCCCACGGCTCCGAGAGGTCGGATCCGACAAACTCGAGGGACCAGTCGGAGCCGAAGTAACTAGTACTGTCGGCTGCGACACACCCCCGGATCCGACGTGGCTCTGCTCCGAATGCTCCGAACCCGGGAAGCGGGACGGAGAAGGAGTAATTGGGGCAAAAAATGGGGTCGAGCTCCCCCCCGGAGGGGGGGGGGCAAGAGCACTCCCATCTGCAGCTGGGCCTGGATGAACCTCCTCATCATCCGGTCCATGTCTGCATCTGACATACTAAAGGTGGACCTCGACGAGGCCACCGAGGCAGACCTAGAGTGACGCCTCGATGACCTCGACGGGGACCGGGTTGGCTCCTCCCCAGGTCCCGGTGATAAACAAGGGGACCGGAGCCGAGGAGGAGGCAATCCAGAAACCCTGGATGGAGAAGCCCACTTGGCGGGCGGGGCCGAGGAAGAGTCCTCGGCCCGCCGCTTATGGTGCTTCTCCTTCCTTTTGGTTTTTCCGGCCTCCCTCTCCTCCGGAGCCAAAATGGGAGGTTGAGTCCCGACCGGAGGGAGGGAGGCAGGGGTGGCTACCACCGAGGGCTGGGTAGCGGCCACCGGAGGCCGGAGCCGAGTCTGGGGGCAAAAGGCTCGCCAAAATCAGCTTCGACCTCCAGTCCTTAAGTGCCCTGGGGTTGAACGCTGCACAAATCGTGCATCCCGAAGAGAGGTGTTAAACCCCAAGGCACCTAACGCACCGGGTGTGGCCATCCGCCGGTGAAAGCTTATGGCCACACTCGGTGCATTTTGAAAAGATGGCTTTAGGGGCCTCCGACATGTTGAACGGAAAACACACTCACTAGGCCCCTACACACACCACAAACACACACTACAAACCAGCGAGGGTAGGGAGGAAAAATTTTACAAAAAAAAAATATCTAAGAGGGAACCTAAACAATCTTACACAATCACACAAGAGAAGGTACAAAAAATTTAAGTTTTTTTCTCTCACAAATACTCTGAACTGCCAGGAGCTCGAAATCCAGCTCGTAGGCTTGAAGCGCGGCAAACTAGATCTGAGGTCAGTTAGGGTTGGCAGGGGATTATGGGTAAAGGGAGGAGCTAGGAGCTCGGATCTATGCTGTGGTAAAAGTTGCCAGCTCCGATCCGAGATCGGATCCGTGTCCCAAAGGTTGCTGACAAATGAAGTTCCTACTTCAGATCTAAAAGTTTTAGATATGCAAGTAATAAAAACAACATACAAAAATTCCACAACAGGACTAGCTAACTTTACAGAGTATTCTGTCATATTCACAAGATTTATGCAGAATAATTAACAATTCTTCATTTAAAGAAATACCTAAATTTACAAAATACATATATGAACTCTCATATAATGACTTTCACATGGGAAACAGTATTTCACAATGTTACAAAATATTGATAAACTATAAAACAACACCAAAACCTCATATTGGAAATATATAACAAAAGGACACTCAATGCAGTTAACTGAAGATATTAAAACAAATATCTTATCGATAAAATATACATCCTTTACACAATACTGGAAAGTTTTTAATTGGAAATGCTTGCACAGAGCATTTTTAACCCCAGATAGAATCAGTAAAATTAGTTCTTTCATAGAAGGAATACGTTGGAGATGTGAGCAAGTACACAATGCAGATTGGAACCACATATTCTTTGATTGTGTCAAAATTAAGCCATTTTGGAATGGTATTAATAACTTTCTACAAGCTTTATTTAATGAATCATTTTATTTAACTACAGCTCTTATATTATTAAATGTGAACAAAGGTCCTCATTTGAACAGGTCAAACATGCATCTCATATGGACTATACTTGCAATTTCAAGGAAGTGTATAACAAGAAGATGGAATGCAAACACAATACCAACTTTGGAAGACTTCTACAGCCTACTGAGGACCACAGCATTATTGGAAATTAAAACGAAATAACTAAGAATTTATCCAAAAACATTTATCAACAACCCTTGGGGAAAAGTCTTATTGTTGATTGACACTATACAATAATTGATCACACACTCTGATAATGGATTGGACGTACTTATACATTAAGATCTGTTATAGTGTCAGGCTAATATAAATAGTGTACATAGTTATTTAAGATGTTATGTATAAATACTATAGAATTCATTCAAATGTATTTGAAAAAAAATTGAGAAAAGACAACTGCACAGATGTTTGCCACAGAATTTCTTTAATAGATACTAGAGATAGTATTTCTGCTGCCTTCAAAGCACTGGAAAGACCTCTTTTTGGGAGGGGGGACAACAGTTCAGTACTCTGTCAATATCCATCACTCTTATGAAGTAAATCCAAAGCTGTCAGTGTGAACTTCTCATTAAACAAAATGGTGAAATAAATGGTTGAAGAGGACACCAGAAGCTACCTTCAGAATGTATTATCTCACCGTCATCATTCTATCGTCTCCTCAACTCACTAAGCTGTTTACTTAACATATTAGGCTACAGATAAAGCCCATCACATACCACCTACTTTTTATGAATGACTTAGATCTGTATTGTTAACTGACAGACAAATGAAAGCACAGCTAAAAGTGACAAAGTACTAGCAGAAGAATATAATATAAAGGGAATTAAAATAAGAGGGAGTGAAGACATATAAGGATAGAAGGACCAATAATGCAAAACAAACAAATGAAAACAAGGGCTAATATGGAAAAAAATCTGATGACTATTCCATGGATTTTTTATTATTAGCATTAAAGTTCAAAGCATAAATTACTTCTCTGCTATATCACACAGCTTTGGCGTGACCAACTGGTGACAGAAATGGTTGGCTCCTCGGACAAAAAAAAAAGAAAACTGCTTTATAATTTTTGTTTGACATATAGCAATCAGTGTATGACAAAGGAATTTAGTAGGAAAGGGCTAAACCAAAACGGATGTGCAAGAGATATGAATAGGTTATTCTGATCAAAAGAACAAATAAGAAGGGGGAGGACATGGGTAAACTAGAAGAACTAATGTCTCCACGGAGATATGAAAGCCCTTTTTCCACAGAGAAAGCACTGGACACATAGAATGGACAGAGGACAGCTAGAAAAAAGGTAGAAGGAAGGCACTAAAAAGGTCAGATTACAGCCAGTTCTGGTGTTGTAAAGGAATTAGGCCACCAGACAGTTCTGGCAGAGAGGATGACCATGCCCATTCGGGGGGGGGGGGGTGACTGGCTGACCCTCAGAGAAAGTGTAGCAATGCAAATGTGCAACTGGGAAACGAGCATGTTGCTCATCAAACCAGCACAGGTGGTTGCTTTCATTACAATGGCACACAAGCGTAATGCTTGCATGGGAATGGCCTCTTCAGTGATGCATCCCTCCAGTTAGGGTTAGGCTAGATTCAGCATAAATGCCCTCATGCATGGGAGGATCAGCAAAGGGCATAAACAACCCTAATGACTGCCTGACAGTCCCTCTGGACAGCTCTCACCTCTTGGTTCTGGTGACCACCACTGTGAATGAACAAATGGGTGAAAGTCCAGGAAGGGGACAACAAAAACAACAAAACTGTAGACTGGGCAGGCCTATTATCTCAGTTTGCCCTCAAGTCAACCTAATGTAATGTATATAGTTTTGGGACTACAAAGACATCTGCTGACATACTCAGATACAAACATACTTCAAGGTCTAAACCACAAAGAAAACGAATTTAAGCATTTTTGAAGAGAGCAGAGACAGAAATTAAGCCAGAAGCAGACATGAAGCCAGTAGTAAAAGAAAATTGGGGAGAAATAAAGCAAAGGACAATACAGACTGATATCAGAAGAAAAGAAAATTAGAAAGCCCACAGTTACAAAAGCATACACAGGCTCAAGAAAGGATATATGAATGGTTAACAAATTCTGAATGTAAAACTAAAGACTCATAACGACAGCCCAAAATAGTGAACTTGTACAAAATGTCTCACAAAACTGACAGCAAAAATTAGAAATAAAGGCAAACACAGGTTTGGGAACACAACTAGAAACAGTTGCACACCTTGCAGCTGACTTTGACATAGTTAATGCTAAGAATCTCAGCTTCACCTTCTAGAAGGGAAACTAATGTGGCAAAAATATTTACACTGGAACCTATGCAACTATTATAATTTACAGGTTGTTGAGAAGTACAAGAAACATGAACAAAATATTACTGAACGATCATGCAAAAACTGAATTCAAGTGAGAAAGACAGATATTGTTGCTACACAAAAAGTGTTAACAGTGTAGTGTAGTGTAGAACAAACCCCCCCCCACCATGAAGTTTGCACAGGTGTGGGCATTCCACGCTTGTTGGACAGACTGGCAATGTCAGTAAATGCTTTATACACACAAACGTACATAACGTATTTATATAATGGAAATGCTATTCACAATACATTATCTATACTATATATATATATATATATATATATATATATATATATATATAGATATATATAGTTATAAATACAATACATAATGGGATATTACATTTAATAAGGGGAATTTAGAACATATATATTATTAAATATAGCAATAAATCATTCGTGATACTAGTTTATATGATATACAAAAACACTGTTTATATGTATTTAGCAGAGCTATTGATATTATTAGCAAAGAGTGGGGCAGCAAGCTAAACGGGACTCTGCTTTTCTTTCTGCTGACAATTGCCAAACTCAAGAGAAAAATTGCCAGTAAAACCTTTACCACTCTTTCAAAGGAAAATGAGTGATAGAAAAAGTCCAACAACTGACTAGAAAAATCGGATTACGAGGAAGAATGTGAAACTAGGAAATAAGTGGAAGAATTGTAAAGCGTTATTTCACAATATGAAGACTGGATATGAGAGCTACGATCTGCAAGAAGTAGTGGCTAAAACACCTGAATATTTGCTGAATGTGTAAAAGTGGTTGGAGGATTCCAAGGCATAATTCCCTCTGTGTCATCAACAATTAAAAGGGCAATGAAGGGACTGAAGATTTAACTGCAAGTAATTTAAAGAAAAACAATTTTGGTTCAGAGTAAAATGGTTTTGACAAATGTTATATTCTAAAATAGCTATGTATAGTATTTATTTATTTCAGTTTGATGACTGGGGAAGTCCACTGGGCCTAGAAGAGCCCGCTTTCTGTGGAGGCTCAGGGAGAAAAGCTCCAGTAACAAATAAATAACAAATTACAAAACATACATACAAGTTACAGATATATACAAAGCAATGTAATCAATTACAACATGATGAGGATACAGTGATATAGATAAGAGGCATAATAGTTATAATACATACATGTAGGGACATACAGGTAATGGAAACATTGGAGGAAAAATTCTATTTTATGTACAAAGTTAGAGTTCAAAATGTTGTTGTGAGAAAAGTCAATTTAACCATAGTGCAATAGGAGTCTGTCCTATGCAGGAAATGGAAAGTGGTCATAGGCAGAGTGGTGATCTGAGAATAGGGTGGGGTGGGTGGGGGGTCAAAGTAGTTAGGGGGAGATTTATGTGGGAAAATTGCATGGGCATGCCCATTTTGAAGCAAGATGTGAGAATAGGTGGGATTTGAAGTAGGTGTGGTTAGGAGTACTGTGCAGGGAGGGAGAGAGTTCCATAATTTAGATAAGCAGCAGGATAGCAGGAGGTGTATAGTATGCAGAGGTATTTTAAATATGAATTAAAGGGAGTCTCCATTAATGACTGCTGTTTAAGCTAGTGATATTAAAATAAGAAAGCAGTTTTTCTCAACTGTAATTTACCTTGGGTACATACTGTATGTAACAAGATAAAGGCTGAATATAAGCAATATAATGCTGTGATCATGACCTAAGGGAAGTGGAAAAATCACTGTATATGAATATAATAACTTCCCTGTTTTTATGCAGGTAGAACTACAGGCAGAGATTTTTTCCTAATCAAACAGGCTAGAAAATGGAAAGAATGAAAAATTGTAGTTCTCTTGTATTTGAAAAGAGCTGTTACTTATAATTGTAAAGATATATATGTTGTTTTTTCCATCAACAGCAGTGGGAGGAAATATGTTTACAGGTGTAGGCAATACATCAGGAAGTGCCTGAAGAATGTGCTCTGATGCATTTGCACAAAAAAATCAGTATAATTTTTAAAAGGTGAACTGGCAAGCAGTTCAGACAGAAATGAATATGTTTGCAAGTAGTTGCATTCCCAATAACCATACTACCTAAATATTAAATATAACAGTGCATAATTAATTTTTTCCACTTAAGGGTAGCCAGTCTGTTAAATGTGTGTATGCAAGTTTTTTTCACATCTAGGAGACAGATAGGATAAGGGCATAAGGTATCTATGCACGGGGGAACTAGAGGCTCTAGCATGCACTTACAGTATGATTAAACTAAGAATATGTAAAGCCAGTGGATGTAGCTGCCTATTTGGGGCAACTGCCCCTATATGGAAGGGTAACTTCCTTTTTTGGAAAGTGTTTTCTGTTTGTTGCGAGTTAAAAGGGGATAGGGTTTAAAATGTGTTTAGTTTCCTGTTCCTTGACTGCTTTTACTGAAGCAAGAAGTCTGTGAAAATATGACATGGGTTAAACCAAAGAGGAGAAGCAGCAACTATACACAAGATGAATCAGCCAAGCATTAATGTGTATATGTACTTTGTAAACTGCTGCATAAATACAACAGAATTCTCATGCACAATATGTGAAAGTAATAGCTTATCAGATTGATTGCCTTATCAATTGTTTCCATGGAATGTCAACAGCACTGCAGGTATAAACAATAAGCAAATAGGACCAAATTATACTAAGAGGTGTAGGGTGCAAATAGTAATGTTACAGGATACACATTTGGTTAAAAATGAGCATGTGAATTTGTAAAAAGAAAGGAATGCACGTAAGCTAAAAGTTGAAAATGTACATTCAAACGAACTATAGTCTAAAACAGGTGGGAGTAACAGCTTTCAATCACTATGGCTACTCTGTCCATATTATCATGGAATGTAAATGGTTGTACAGGTACAGAAAAAAGTGGATAATCAATAAAAAGCACAAATGGATATATTTATGGAATATTTAAATATGTCAAGGTTAGAGGTAGATGATGCTCAACAATTAAAAGTTAGGAGAGGAGGAGGAAGTGATGAGATAAAATGGTGATGCATACTCAATCTGCAGGAAAGTCTTCAAGAATAGATGGTATTTCAGTGGAAGTATGGAAGTTAAGAGGGAAGAAAGTGATAATGATCTAGAATGTTTTGTTGAACAGTGAAAGTAGGGGAGGCACCAACATCCTGGAAAAAAAGCTGTGGTGGCTGTAAAAACTAAAGATGGTAACGACCCATCTGATCCAGTTTCATACATGTCCATTTCAATTTTAAACCAAGATTATGAAGTGTTTATGTCTATAATGGCTAAAGGAATAGCAAAGATGATGCTAAAATTGATAGATATGGATCAGTACAGCTTTGTGGAGGGAAGGCAAACATTTGACAGCATTAGAACAATGATGATCCAGAGGGAAGCAGAATATAAGAAAATACCACTGTTGTTGGTGGGCCTTGATGCAGAGAAAGCATTAAAAAGAGTAAATTGGGATTCTATGAGTGATGCAATGGAAGAATATCCACTTCCTGATATAATAACAGGGTTAATTAGATGGATATATGAAGGATCAGAGCCAAAACTGAAGTGAAGGTCAGGTGGCACAATGCCAGGGTAATCCTATGGGCTACGCTTGTAAGGGCTCCAGGGCCATTAGCCTAGTAAACACCTATGAAACTATGAATAATACTGAATGTGTGAGGGGTCCAAAAGTGACAGAGGAGGGGAAAAAAGACAATAATGGCAGATCTCTTGCAGTGTGGGGTTACTGGCAGGGGAAGCATGTATTTATATTCCTCCTAAAGCTATTATTAAAAAAGAGTTATGTACTTACCATAACTTGGTATCTGTGTTATCCTATGTCTTCATTCATCACCACAGGGTCATGGATCTGACATCACATCTGAGCCAGCAAAATATTCAACAGACGCCTCCAAGGCTCTGGCTCCTCCCTCTCCCATGATGCCTTGCTGCTCTCTAATTCCCAGATTGAGTTTGCCACCATACTCATGTGCTATTCCTACCAAGGTAGAGAAAACCCCATTCCAACTGCTTCCACCAGTTCATCAGGAGGGGGATGGCCAGTGAGAAATGTGATGAATGAAGAGATAGGATAACACAGATGCCAATTTATATGTACATAACTCCTTATCTGATGTTATCCGTGTCTTCATTCATCACCACAGGGTCAGAGTCCTCAGTGACCAATCATCCTGGGAGACCTCAAGGAAGGACATGCCTCCTGGAAACTAAATCCAGTATGTAATGAGATATGAAGGTGTGAGGATTAGATCAAGTGGCAAAAGCACAGATATCATCAATAGCAAGCCTTGCTACAAAGGCTGAAGAAGTGGCCACAGATCTAGTAGAATGGGCTCTAACATGACCCAGAATCTCCAGCTTACTCAGACTGTAGACCACAGAAATACAGCTAGAAATCCACTTGGAAATAGTGACCTTGGAGGCTGGAAGCTCACACTTGTTCTCAGAGAAGTCTACAAAACGTTGTTCTGACTTACAAAATTCCTTAGTCCTATGTAAGTAGAACCAAAGCTGTCTGTGAACATCCAAGGTATGAAGGATATAATTCTCCCCCCCCCCCATTGGAGTAGTTAGGGAAGAACACTGGAAGCTGAATGCAGTGATTAAGGGTCCACTCGGAAGCAACCTTGGGTAAAAAGGAAGAATTTGTTCTCAGAGATACCCTGTCATTGTGGAAGGTCCTATAAGGAGGAGTAATGGAAAGAGCTTGCAATTCAGAAACCCTCCAAGTGATAGCAATCAGAAAAGCTGTTTTTAAAGACAGAAACTTGATATCACAGGAACTGGCAGGTTCAAAATAGCTCCCAGTCAGAGACTGAAGACCCAACACGAGGTCCCCAAGGAGGCTAAGCGTCCTTAATTGGAGGACGAAGAAGGAAGACCCCTTCATAAACATCTTACAAAGCTTAGATGAAAAGTTGGGTTCCGAGTTCTCATTAAAGTTAGAAATTGCCACCAATTGAAGCTTAACAGTGGAAAAACTTGCTCCCTCTTGAAAAAGGGAGGACAAAAACAAAAGTACTGAAGCAGAAAAAGGATCCAGACTCCTGTTCCTGGCCCAAATTGAAAACGTCTTCCATTTACTGCTGTATACTTTCCTGGTAGAAGGTTTTTGGGAGGTCAATATGATGCATTTAATGGGGAACGCTAGTCTGGACTGTTTAATCATCACTGGAACTGGAGAAACCAAGTGGTTAGGCAAGAGGTCCGAAGTTTTGGAAGAGGAAACCCCAACAGGTGGGAGATCAGATCCTGCTGGGGATCCAATATCTATGGCAGATATTTCAGATGAGACCTGAGGAGGGGGAAACCATGGCTGACGAGGCCAGAAAGGAGCAATGAGGATTAGAGATAGCCTCAGGCATTGAGCTTTCTGTAGGACCTTGGGCATTAAGGGGACAGGAGGGTCAGTGTAGAAAAGACCTGGAGGCCAATTGTGGACTATAGCGTCCCCTGTAGACTCCCCTTGAGGGGGGAATCAGAGCAAAATATGTGCTGCACTTGTGGCTGATTGCAGAGGCAAAAAGGTCACAGCCCGGCTGACCCCACCAGTCAAAAATCTGATTTGGCACTGAAGGATTGAGGGACCACTCATGAGGAATCAAGACAGATCTGCTGATCCTGTTGGGCCAACACGTTGGGATCCTCGGGTATGTGCTTTGCAATATGGAAGCAGCAGGTGGACATAGCCCATTCCCATACTCTCATGGCCTCTCTGTACAATAGGTAAGAGCTTGTCCCCCCTTGTACCAGACAACAGACATGTAGTCTGTGAACTGCAATTGTCCCACGAGGGAAGCAGTCCTGGAATGCTTGCAATGATAGGAGAACTGCCCTCATTCCTAGGATGTTTATATGCAGTTTGGTCTCTATTGGGGATCAAATGCCTCACCCCACCCCTCGAAAGGTGTCTGTGGTCACATTGGCCATGGGTGATGGGAGAGAAGAGGGTCTGCTTAGGGACAGATCCTGCGACTGAAGCTACCACTGGAGGTGATGTCTGCACACAGGCATCAGTTTTATGGTCATAGACAGAGGATGAAGAACGGCAGACCACGGGATGGCTAAGGTCCATTGTAACAACCGCATGTGGTATGTGACCAGAGGATCCAGGAGAATGGTCAAGGCCATGAAACAGAGAGCCTGAAAAACTACAAGAACTGAGGGGCAAGGTTAAGTCCAAACTCCGAGTGACCTGTTCCCGCATCAACTGAATTCTGCATGAAGGCAGAGTTGCAATCCCCAACATAGAGTCCAACTGAACCTCTATAAACTCCAACCACTGCATGGGAATGAGGTTGGAGTTTGCCAGGTTGACAGTTATACCCAGCTGATGGAAGAGGGTAAGAAGATATTGAATAATCTGAGACAGTTGATGCCTCAAAGGTACCGTGAGGAGCCAATCGTGAAGGTATGGAAAGACCTGGAAAGTACAGTTTTGTACCTACCATAAATGTAGATGTCCGATAGGAATGCATCTGCAGTCCTTACAAATGGGTTGTCCTGTCGTCAGGCAGCCCCTCGGTCGGCCGGATTCCAAAGTCTGGGTCCGGCTTCGGCTGGTGTCGCACTTCACCCGACGTCATCGCTGCAGTTTTTCGGGTATAAAGGCATCAGCCGACGCCATTTTCCTCAGTGTTTCTTGCCCCAGATGCCAGGTGCCCTCTTGGATGGCTAAATTTGGATAAATGCCAATGTTTCCAAATAGTAGAGAGCAAACACATAAAATAAGCATGTATGTACATATATACAAACAAATACACCATAACAGATCCCCCCCAAGCTAGCTGAAGGATGGCAAATACCCTAGGAGTACTACAGAGAGGAAGGTGGGTGGGTAATCCTGACTGCAGATGCATTCCTATCGGACATCTACATTTATGGTAGGTACAAAACTGTACTATGTCCTTCAAGGATGCATCTGCAGTCCTTACAAATGGGTAGAATACCATAGCTAAACTAGGGGAGGAGGAAAAAAGTAGAGATTATGGTGTAGTTAGGATCCCTTGCAAAACAGCAGTGGCAAAACCTGCTCGGGATCTAGAGTATAAAGGTAAATTGTAATGCTTGGCAAATGTATGCACGGAGGTCCAAGTAGCAGCCTCTATAATGTCCTTGGTAGCCACTCCTCGTAAGAAAGCTGTGATAGTGGCTGTAGCCCTTGTGGAGTGAGGCCTGATGTTCTCTGGAGTTTTCTTTCCATGGAAGGAGTAACAAAATCTAATGCAATTTCCTATCCATTTGGAGATTGTGTGTTTTGAAATTGATTTCCCTTCCTTTCCTGTTGCATATGCTACCAGAAGCTGGTCAGTTTTTCTATTGGACTTGGTCCTGTCCAGGTAGTAGCGTAATTGTCTATGTACATCCAAGGTATGCAAGAGTCTTTCTCCCCTGTTCTGTGGGTTGGGGAAGAATGTAGGTAGGTGGATAGCCTGATTCAAAGACACTCTGGATACCACCTTAGGCATAAATGTAGGATTTGTTCTCATGGACACTCTATCTTGATGGAAGATCAGGAAGGGTTGCACTGCCATTAATGCCTGTAGTTCAGAGACCCTTCTTGCTGAAGTTATTGCCAGCAGGAAAGCAGTCTTCCAGGATAAGTATTGTAATTCTGCTGTTGCTGCTGGTTCGAAAGGGGGGAGTGTCAATTTTTCTAGCACAAAGTTCAAGTCCCATGCGGCAATGGTGGTTTCCTGGGAGGTTTTACAATTTTAATTCCTCTCAGAAAATGTCTGAGCAGAGGATGAGAGAAGACAGGAGGATCCAAGCTGTATTCTGCTGAAATAGCTGATGCATGTATCTTGATGGAAGAATAGGACAGGCCTGTATGGAAGAGCTCTGCCAAGTACTCCAGGATGTTGGCTATGTTTACCAGTGTCACATCTTTTCCCTTTGAAGTACTCCAAATGAGATATCTTTTCCATTTTGCTGCATAATTCTTTCTTGTTGAAGGTCTACGAGCCTCCAGGATTATGTCTTTAACCCTTTGGGATAAATTTGGGTTAATTGCTCTTATGTAATGTTCCAGGCAGTTAGCTGTAGAGTTTTCAGGTTTGGATGCAGGATGTTGTAGTTGTTCTGTGTTAACAGTAATGGGATCAGGGGTAGTGTCCATATTTGCCCCCGAGACATGCTCCTCAGCAATGGGTACCAATGTTGTCTTGGCCAGTCTGGAGCTATCAGAATGATCCTTGGATATTCCTCTTTGATCTTCAAAAGCACCTTGTGCATCAAAGGAAGTGGTGGGAATGCGTATGCTGTCAGGTTTTTCCAACTGAAAGATAGGGAGTCCACCTTCCAAGCAAGTGGGTGGTACGTCCTTGTGCAGAATTTCTTTAGCTGGTGATTGAGTGGGGATGCAAATAAGTCTATTTGAGGTAATCCCCATTCTGTTGTGATGGCTTTGAAGATGTCCGGATGCAGCATCCATTCGTGGGCATCTGTGGTAGTTCTGCTTAATATGTCTGCTAGAATGTTTTCTTTTCCCGGTACAAAAATTGCTTGTAACTGAATGTTGTAGCTCAGAGCCACATCCCATAGGTCCAGTGCCAGCCGGCATAGAGGATATGAATGTGTGCCTCCCTGTTTGTTGATGTACCACATAACTGTGGTGTTGTCTGTCCTTATCATCAACTGACCTTCTTGGAGAAATGGTCTGAATGACTGGATTGCCAATTTTACTTCCAGCATTTCCTTTAGATTTATGTGCAGGCGCAGCTGGTCTTGAGTCCATAAGCCTTGTATGCACTTGCCCAGCATGTGTGCCCCCCAACCGAGGTCTGAGGCATCTGTCGTGATGGTTTGGCTTGGTTGACTGTTGCAGAAGGGCAATCCTGTGTTTGAATGACAGGCCTGAGCCCACCATAGGAACTCTTGCTTCAGGCATGGGATTATTGGAATTTTGGTTTCTAGGCTGTGCTTGTGTTGGGACCACAAATTCTTTAGGTACCACTGTAGCTTTCTCATATGCAGTCTGGCATGAGGGACCAGAATTATGCAGGATGCCATGAAGCCTAGGGCTTGTAGTACTTTTCTTGCAGTTAGATGGTTCTGCTTTGTTAAGGCCAAGAAGTAGAGAGGTAGTTGCTCTTTCTTTTCTGCAGTTAGGAATGCCATTTGTTTTGATGTGTCCAGCTCTGCACCCAGGAAGGTTATTCTTTGGGATGGAATCAGCCTTGACTTTTTTATATTGACTGTATATCCCAGGGCTTGCAGCAGGTAAATGACTCTTTGTAAGTCGTCTGTTAGCTTGCTTTTGTTGTCCGCTTGTATCAGGCAGTCGTCCAGGTAGGGATAAATTTGGATCCCCTGAAGTCTGCAATGAGCAATTACTGATGCCAGGCATTTCGTGAACACTCTGGGTGCAGTAGATAAGCCAAAGGGCAATGCTTAGAATTGATAATGCTCTGATCCTGCAAGAAATCTGAGGTATCTTCTGCAAATTGGTCGTATGGGGACGTGCAGGTATGGGCTCCTTGAGATCTAGAGTTACCAGCCAAGACTCCTTGCCCAGCATGGGAAGAAGCTGCTGTAGGGTCAGCATTTTGAATTTTGGAACAATGAGGAATGTGTTTAAAGCGGATAGGTCTAGAATAGGCCTCCATTTGTTCTCTTTTCTTGGTACCAGGAAGAGTCTGGAGTAAAATCCCTTTCCTTGCTCCATGGTACTTTTTCCACAGCTCTCATTTTTAATAGTTGAGATATTTGTTTTAGAGCTTCTGCCCTTTGAGTAGGTGGTAGGTTTGGCATTCCTCTCTTTCCTGGTAGAGTGTGGAAATGGAACCTGTAACCTTGGTCTATAGTTTGCAAAATCCATTTTTCCCTTGTGATGCAATGCCAGTTATTTGAAAATAAGGTTAGCTTTCCGCCTAAGGGTGCTTCTAGTTGTTCCCTGGTAGGCGGTGCCACAGCCAAGTCACTGTGATTGTGTTGTTGTAGTGGTGGTGGCTGCGTCCGTGCCTCGCTGGTTGTTACCTTGCCATTGGCGTCCCCTGTAGGCACCCCTGGATTGGTTTCTGCCTCTAGAATGCCTGTTCCTGCCTCTCTGTGTCTTAGAGGAGTCCGGAAAGGACCAATTCTTGGAGGGCCAGTTCCTGCTAAACCTTGGAGGTTGAACCTGTAAGAAATCTTTCACTGTTTGTACAGACTTCGCCTTCTCTTCCATCTTTTTTAGTACCTGCTGTGCAGGGGAACCAAATAAATTGACCTTGTCCATGGGTGCATCCAAAAGCTTTGATTTGACATGGTCTGGTAATGCCTGTTCTTTCAACCATGCATGTCTCCTAATAACTGTGCCAGTCATGGCTGATCTAAAGGAAGCCTCCAGTGCATCATAGCCACATTTTAAAGAATGGTTACTAACCTGCTGTATGTTATGTACCATTTCCTGAACATATTTTTTATCTAAAGATTCTTCAGAGGACAGCTTTTTAGTTAACTGGTCAAGCATAAACTCTTGATATTGAATCATATGAAATTGGCAGTTCAAAGCCCTAGCTGACAAAGTAGCAGAGGTGTAAACTTTTTTACCCCATCTCTCTAAGGACCTGGATTCCCTTTCAGAGGGAGGGGTTTTAGTAGAAGTAGCTGCTACAGCTTTAGGGCCCTGGGAGATAGTCTCTGGATCTGCAAAAAAAGCCTTGTATAAATGGTGATGAGTGTCCGGGACCCTGTAGAACCTATCGGGCTTAGCAGGAGCCGGAGGTAATGAATCAGGAGCAGTGCAAGCATCATTAAATGCATCATCTACAACAGAAAGAACTGGAGGTATAGCTAAAGGCCTATGTTGTGGCAAATGTAGAAAGGTTCTAAGCCTTTTTCTGGAGTCTGAGAAATCTTGGCCCTGCCACTGAAATTGTTCCCTCATAGCATGCAAGGTTTTCCCAAAGGAAAATTCCTCAGGTGGAGAGGCTGAAGGAATGGACTCTTCAGCATCAGAGTCTTCGTAAGGGGAATAAGGAGCCTCAGGAGGGTCTGTATGTTCTGAGTCATCAGAGGAATCATCTGTGGATAGTGGCTCAGGGGGCTCTGCTCTAGGCCTCTTTTCTGGAGGTGGGTGAGAGGTCCTGTCTGGATGAGGCTGGGATCCACGAATTAAAGAAATGAGATCCTCAGCCAAAGAAAGCATATGGGAGCTGGTGCTGGGCCTGTGTGAGGGGGGTTTGGCAGGCACCGTTTTTGAAGCTTTGGCTGCTTTAGCCCTGGCAAAGGCCTTAATAGACATGGCTGCAGGAGGCCTAGCAGCTCCACGTGCAGGGGTTGAAATATCCAGGGGAATAGTGTCTGATAATTCCTGAGAAACCGCAACAGAAGGTTAGATTTCAGAAGCCGATTCTACCAGGTTAGAGGAGGCCTCGGTAGAAGGCATGGTTTCGGCAGAAGAAAGAACCGCTTGCTCGGTTTCGGCTGAAACCGAGACACTCGCGGTTTGCTTAATCGCGGTTTCGGCCGAAACCGCGGACCGCGAGTGTCGGTCCTTTTCTTTGCGCTTTTTGGTAATTTGCGTTGTCGGAGGATCCGACGGCATAATATAGGCAAAATCAGAGCCGAAAATCTGTTCAGCAAACTCCGACCGACGTCTAAGCGTTCGTCGGTTAAAAGAAGCACAGGCTAGACAAGCTGCTACGTCGTGGTCTGGGCCTAAACAATGTATGCAGTAGGAGTGGAAATCTTTATGAGGTATTTGTTTCCCACAAGATAAACAGTTATTCACTTTCTCTGACATCGGCTGAGGCAAGAAAGAGTCCTCAACGGGGTACTTAGCTTTTTAGAAGTCTTCGAAGTAGTATTCGGTAGTAGTAATCTCTGGATCTGACCGACCGGCACTTGCGAACAGCTTCTGCTTCGGGTGCCACGCGGCAAGAAAGACTGAGGAAAATGGCGTTGGCTGATGCCTTTATACCCGAAAAACTGCAGCGATGACGTCGGGTGAAGTGCGACACCAGCCGAAGCCGGACCCAGACTTTGGAATCCGGCCGACCGAGGGGCTGCCTGACGACAGGACAACCCATTTGTAAGGACTGCAGATGCATCCTTGAAGGACATCCCCTGCAGATCCAGGTGAGCCGCTACCACTGCCATGCATTTGGTAAACACCCGGGGGGCTGTGGTAAGACCGAAGTGTATGGCTCTGAACTGATAATGATTGGCCCCTAGCCAGAAGCGAAGATGTCTCCTGGAATGCCTATCTTGATGTGATAGTAGGCATCCTGGAGATTTACTGAGCGCATCCAATCATCTCTGCATAATAGTGGCAGACTGGACTGAGCAGTGACCATCTGAACTTTGATTTCATGACTGAAAGATTGAGCTCGCTGACATTCAAAATAGGACGTAGGTCCCCCGTCTTTTTTGTCACTAAAAAGAAGCAAGAGTAAGTACCGGATACTCTTTGTCCTGTTGGGACCTCTTGAACGTCTCTTTTTTGAAGTTGTTGTTGAACTTCTTTGAGGGCCAACTCCATCTGACTGGGTGTAATATCGGGGAGATAACTTCTAACTAGAAGGGGTTCTGAAAAGGGAATAAAGTAGTCCCTGGAAACTATGTTTAATATCCACTGATCGGAAGTGATTTTTGTCCAGGCTAGTGGGTGTAGGGAAATGTGACCTCCGACTGCCTTCAAGGCAGTGCAGCCGGGCAACCGTTCAGGAGTGCTGAAAAGGTTGCTCAGAGAAGGGTTCTCTGGACCCCTGATTTTGTGGTCACCTCTGCCATGAGGGCATTGTCATTCATTGAAACCTATCCCCCACCTCTGGAAAAGGATATGTCCAGAGGGTCTTGAAAGGGAGACTGTGTCTTATGGAACAACATCTTTCTGGTTCCCTGTTGGGTCTTAGAGAAGGACCTCTAGGGGGCTGAAAGCTTGATTCGCACAGCAGACAGAGTCTTTCCTTTATGCTCGCTGGGAGTCAAAGTGTCCTTCATGGAAGGACCAAAAAGAGTGGAACCATCAAAGGGGGTAATAGTAAATGATGCCTTAAAGGGTTCCGCAAACCCGCACAAGCATTGCCAGGCATGATGCCGCAAGGCAATGCCTGTGCCAGCAACTCAAGAGGAAGCCTCAGCAGCGTTGGAGATTAGCCTCATCAAGGAATTCACCAAAGAGGTCAGTGGAACGCTTGGGAGATACCTACTTGAGGTTCTCCACTGGCTATAACTCTGCACGGGAGGTGGAAAGCTCTTGAACCAAATCCCTTTGGAGGCGGATAAAATGTGCCAAACAGCTGGTCGCCCTCAGTCCAAAGGTAACTGAGGTATATACTCACTTCCCAAAACGGTCTATTGCCTGAGACTCCCTGTTCGGGGAATGGACTATGGAGCTCTGCTAGATCCTTCTGTATGGTGGCGGCAACCACAATGGCATCAACTGGGACACCCTTACTCCAGAATAAATGGTCCACAGGGGGGCTAAGGAATTTATCATCCCTCTTTGGAACAGGCTCCACAGTGTCTGTCTCCTTCCAGGCCCTGCTGGCAATCAGGTCCACTACCTCATCAGCAGGGGGGACACCCAGGAGGTAGACAGGCCCATCCCAAAGGCCTTCAGAAATATGGACTCCTCTGAAGGTGGGGGTTGGGAGACCCTCCGCCCTTTTGTTTTAGGAGGTCCGGGATGTCTCCAAAGGAGACATCATTGGGCTGAGATCTGGGGGACACATCTCCTTCCTCTGGCTCCGTATCCTTGGTGAGGGACTCTGCAGGTGGGTCCAAGTGCCTCCTCTTGCACTTTCCCTTACCATGAACCTCCTCTGTAGGGAGCTCTGGGGAGAACTTGGAAGAGACAGGGATCCCCAGAGGGGAGGAAACCCCTGAAGGCTCGAATGGGAGGGCTGACCCAGAACAAAATGACAGGCCTTGCCAGCCAAGGTAAAGAGTGGCTGGGAGAGACCTGGAGGAGAGGCAGAGGAAACTCCAGACCTGGAGAAGGTCCCTCTACCACCAAGAAGGCTGAAAGGCTGGAAGCCGTCCCATCCACCACACCTAAGGGCAAAGTCCTCCGGAGGGGAGGAACGCACCTGGAAACTGCCCCCTAGATGATACCAGTCCACAGCTATTGAAAGTCAAAGCACCTACAGGAATGGATCAGTCTGAAAGAATGGTACTAGACCCCCCCCCGCCCTGTGGAGCTGGCATCAACCACTCCAGCACAGGGCTTACCCCGCACTACAGGTGGAGGAACAGAATAAGCCAGGTACCTCAGTGGGGATGAGAAAGGAGGAATACTCAGCCTCATCAGAATCTGGCTGCAAACTTCCTGGTCCCTGGAACCCAAACTCAAAGGAGTTGGGTGAGGAGAATGAGAAGCTGGAGGGGAAGAGACTCCCCTGGGCCAGATGGGCAGGAGAAGTCAAGAGACCCAACTCTATCTGGGCCTTGAGAAAACTCATTGTCATCCTGTCCATGTCTGAGGGCTTTAGAAGACTCCTAGATGACCTAGAGGAGGAACAGGAGTGAGTGGACTTAGAAGGAGACCTTCCTGATTTGGTACGAACCTGTCGGATCTGAGGCCGGCCCCATTGTGGTCGGACCGAAGGGCCTCTGAACTAGAGAGAACCTGGACCCAACAGAAGACTCTGCGGCTCTCAGCTCTGAAGACCTCGGATCTGAGGCAGACCGTGCTGGGATTGGATCTGGAGATTTGGTATCTGACTGCTGAGGTTTCTTGGTGAGAACTGGCACAAAAGGGCTTTTTCTCTTTGGGTCTGAAGAGGAAGCCTCAGAGGGGAAAACAAAGGGGTCCCCCCCTTGCTCCAGACCCTTAAGTAGCAACTTGTTATGCTGCATCTGTATCAGAATATGGCATTTTCTGACAGCACGAGGAGCACTTTTTAAATACAACAGACCTGTCAGACATAATACACCACTAAGGCCCTCACAAACTAAACTAGAACAACGTAAGCAAGCCCTAACAGCTAATGGAAGAAAAAGGGCACAAAAGCCACACACACACAACTAAACTAAATAACTAAGGGGAGGGATGTTCTGCACTAGAAAAATAACCAATTAGAACTGTCCTACACTAAACACTACCACTAGAAGAAGAGTTAAGAAAATTTAAGAAAAAGTTATATTTAGCTATCCACAGCCAGAAGGAACATGTCTGCACCAAGAGCATGGCAAACAAGATCTAGGGATTCGAGAGCAGCAGGGCATTATGGGGGAGGAAAGAGCCAGAGCCTTGGATCAGTCTGTTGTACATTTTGCCAGCTCGGATCCAATGTTGGATTTATGACCCTGTGGTGATGAATGAAGACATGGATAATATCAGATCTTAGAAAAATTCTGGGAGAAATAATAATCTTTCAGCAAGATTATTATTTATGGGTAGGACCTGGAAACTGATTTGCAATAGTGAGGATGTAAGTATCTGGGGGACATACAAAGGAAAACAACAAAAGGAGGTAGATTTCTGAAGATGCATGGGAGAATATTTGGTATGCAAGATGTGAATTCAATAGAAAGACAGCATTTACACATTATTCCCCAGGAAACAATAACTAGGCTAAACTGTATTTCACTGAATTCTTTAAGGCTTATCCAGAGCCTACATCACATCATAACCAATAAGAAGATAGATAAAGATTCCTGGTAATGATGATAAATGAGGCTAGCACTTTCCTACTCATCTGTTAAAAAGACAGGAACTTACAGAATGGGACATGGACATAATTAGAGAGTTACTAGGAAAGATAAAACAACTTCAGTGAGGAAAAAAAATGAAACCAGAGTTTGAAACACATCTGAGAAAGAAGTGATAGGAATTATTCAGAGGGGGCTGACAAAAGTTTAAGTATTGCAGCAAAGGAGGAATCTCAGAGAATAAGAGGAAAAGCAATGGCAGAGTGCCAAAGGGAAAATAAAGGCGTACTTGGACAGTATGCATGAGTTTAGAAACATTGCTCTTAAGCAACTCTTTTGATAACTCTAGAGAGAAAATCATTTAGCATAATGACTTGGACAGCAGCAAGTGGAAACAATCACAGACAAACTAGAGAAGCATCTAACAAGAAAAATAACCAGAAATCCTAAAGAAATAATATAAGTATCTCAGACCTTGTATTGAAATTTGTACAATGTAGAGGCAATGGAATACCACAAAAAGACACAAAATGGAAACATTTATGGAAGTCTAGCTTATGCCAAGTTTAGAAGAAGAAGATGAGGCTCAACAATTAATAGCTAAGACAGGAAAAGATGAAATAAAAATAGTCGTGTATAATCAATCTAAAGGGGTTCGCCATGAAAGGTTAGTATTCCTATGGAAATCTGAAAGTCAGGAGAGGAGAGAGTGATGAAGATGTGGAAGGACTTGTTTAGCAATATTTTAATGGGAGGAAAAAAAGAAAGCTATGGTAGCTGTACAACCTAAATAGGGTAAAGACCCTTCAGATCCACTTTCTAACAGACCTCTCCTCATTTTAACCATGATTACAAAGACTTTATGTCTATACTAGCTAAGAGAAAAGACCAGATGTTACTCACATTGACATAAATGCATTACTGTGCATTTGTGGAGGGAAGCAAACATTTGACAACACCAACAGAACAATGACAGATCCATACGGAAGCTTAGTGTAAGAAAACATTGCTATTGCTGAGGAGTCTTGAAGAAGATAAATCATTCAATAGTCTGCTGGGATCTTCTGAGTAGGGGAATGGCAGCACTTGTATTCCCTGATACAGTAACAGGGTTACAATAAGGACAATATAGGATATGTGACATTTGTACTCCCTGGTACAGTAACAGGGTTACAATAAGGACGACATAGGATGAGTCACAGCATCTGTACTACCTTGTACAGTAACAGGGTTACAATAAGGATGACATAGGATGAGTCACAACATCTGTACTCCCTTGTACAGTAAGAGGGGTACAATAAGGACAATATAGGTGCGTCATCAGCATTTGTACTCCCTGTTACAGTGACAGGATTACAATAAGGAAGATATAGAACGCATCACAGCATTTGTATTCTCTGGTACAGTAACAGCGTTACAGTAAACAAGTCACGGGAAAGTATCAACATGCAAGAGCTCCTCTCTGACAAGTTGTGTTTAAACAGAGGAACCAGGCAGGGATGTCTTCTCCCCTCTGTTATGTGCTTTACATTTAGAAAAGTTAGCAATGCAAATAAGGGATTCAAAAATTCAATATAATTGGTCTGTTAAACATCAAAAAGGTTGCTTTGTTTGTAGATGATACTTAGCTGTATTTGATAAACCTAAAAAAGACCATTTTTGTTATTAATGCGGATCGATTTCAGACAGTTCCTACTCTTTTCAGGAAGTAAAATGAAAGAATATTCTAAAAAAAAGTTATAACAACAAATTAATGACCCTTGCATGAAAAAACAGTTGCGTAAAATCTTACTATAACCATAGATGTCCTTCTGTTCTATATGCTACAGTATTCATCACATAAAGTAGTCTACCTCCAGCTGACTCGTACTTCTGGCCAGTATCCAAAAACCCTCATGCTACCGCGAGGTACGTGCTACGCCGCAACACATTACCCGTACGTTGGCCGGAAAGAGTCATCGGGTATAAAGTGGATGTCAACATGCACCTACCTTAGAACTGTATGCTGCCCAGCATCAGCCTGAGATTCTGGTTGGGAAACTTATCAACAGGAAACATGGGCAAGCATCGGGGGAAGGCAGGGTGGGGAACACAATACTGCAGTATATAGAAGAGAAGGACATCTATGGTTATGGTAAGATTTTACACAACTATTCTATGTCCTTCTATTCGTATGCTGCAGTATTCATCACATAAAGGAGAATACCAAAGCTCAAGCTTGGGACAGGTTGGGAGGAGGAATCATTGATGCTTTCTCAATAAATCCATGTAGGATTGCTCTTGCAAACAAAACTCTAGACTTAGAGATGGTGTCAAGTTTGAAGGGTTTTGTGAAAGTATGGACAGAGGACCATGAAGCTGCCTCCAGAATTGATCTTATGTCCAAACCTCTAAAAATACCCCCAAGGAGGACACTGCTCTGGTGGAGTGAGCCTTCACTTGGGAAGCAAGTCTCTTTCCATTTCACAAATAAAAGGAAATGGCTTTACAAATCCGGATGTAAATAGTTTGCTTGGAAACAGACTTACTCAGAGCTCTTGTGTGGTAAAAGACAAACAAGCAGTCTGACTTGTGGATATGTTTGGTCTTATCAAGGCAATATCTGAGCTGTCTGTGCACATCTAAGGTGTGAAGGATTCTCTCACTGGGACACTGGGGTGAAGAAAAAAGGTACAAAGGTTAATGGACTGGTTTAAAGATAACTCATTCACTACTTTATGCATAAAGGTAGGGTCTATACGCAGGAAGACCCTATCTCTATGGAAGACAGTGAAGGGGGAATATAAATCAGGGCCTGTAACTCTGAAACCCTTCTAGCAGAGATAACTGCCACTAACAAGACAGTTTCAAGTACAATGTTGCAGGAAAGAGAAGCTTGCTGGTTCAAAAGGTGCCAGTGTAAGCTTCTCCAGCACAAAATTAAGATCCCAAGGAGAGAGTATTGGTTTCCTTGGAGGTCTGATATGAAGGATGCCTTTAAGGAATAGCTTTACCTCTAATCTGAAGGTCTAAGGTGGAGTGATAGGCAGACAAGCAAGGACTGCTGAAAGGTGAACCTTCACAGAAGAACAGGACAACCCAGCCTTCATCAATTCACACAGACAGGACAAAAAGTACAGTTGTGTACACTTACCATAAATGTAGATGTTCGAGTGTATTCACTGTTGCAGTCATCACACTTGGGTTATCTGCCTACAGGTAGCCCTCAGTCGGCCCGAATACCAGAAGCTTGGGATTTCTGCATCAGATGCTGTCGCCTCATCCATGACGTCAGGTTGTCAGGGGTATAAAAGTACAGTTTTGTACCTACCATAAATGTAGATGTTCGAGTGCCAATACAGCTGCAGTCATAACAGATGGGTTCTCCTGCCGTCAGGCGGGTCCTCGGTCGGCCGAATTCCAAAGTCTAGGTCCGGCGTCGGTTGTCGTCGCTTCTTCCCTGACGTCAGTGCGACAGGGGTATAAAGGAACCAGCCGACGCCATTTTCTTCAGTTTTTCTTGCCCCAGATGTCAGGTGCCCCCAGAAGGAAGGCAATACATAAATTTGTGTAATAAAGTAATGCCATATAATCAAAATACAATAGTGCAAGCAAATACATCAAGAATGAATACCCCAATCAGGTTGCATGAGGAGGTGTTAGCCAATAGGCCTGTCCCAAGAGGGGAAACCTGGACTGCAGCTGTAGTAGCACTCGAACATCTACATTTATGGTAGGTACAAAACTGTACTATGTTCATTGTGCATACAGCTGCAGTCATAACAGATGGGTAGAATCCCAAAGCTAAGAAAGGGGTGGTAGGCACTAGGTGGAACTAAGAGGAGCCAGAATGCCCTGCAAGACTGCAGTGGCAAAGCCCGCTCTAGATTTGGAGTATAATGGAAGGTGGTAGTGCTTGGAGAAGGTATGCACAGAACTCCAAGTGGCTGCTTCCAAAATATCTTTGGTAGGAACTCCTCTGAGAAAAGCTGCAGAGGTAGCCGTGGCCCTTGTGGAGTGAGATCTGATGCCTGTAGGTACAGTTTTGCCATGAAAGGAATAGCAAAAGCATATGCAGTGGGCAATCCATTTTGAGATTGTCTGTTTGGAAATTGGCTTTCCTTGAGCTCCTATAGCATAGGACACAAAGAGTTGTTCTGATTTTCTGAAAGGCTTTGTTCTGTCCAAATAATAACGCAGTTGTCTGTGGATGTCCAAGGAATGTAGTAATCTCTCCCCTTTGTTTTGAGGATTAGGATAAAAGGTAGGTAAGTGTATAGCCTGATTCAAAGCTACCCTGGATACCACTTTTGGCTTAAAGGACAGGTTGGTTCGTAAGGAAACTCTGTCCTGATGGAAGATGATAAAAGGCTGCACAGCCATGAGAGCTTGTAGTTCCGATACCCTACGAGCTGAGGTAATAGCCAGAAGGAAAGCTGTTTTCCAGGACAAATATTGCAAATCTGATGAGGCAGCTGGCTCAAAAGGAGGCAAGGTCAGCTTTTCTAGAATGAAACTGAGATCCCAAGCAGGTATTGGTTGTTTCCTTGGGGGTTTTAGATTCTTAGCCCCTCTGAGGAACTGTCTTAAGAGGGGGTGAGAGAATAAGGGTGGATCAGTGTTGTATTCTGCAGAAATGGCTGAGGCATGGATTTTGATGGAGGAGAATGAAAGTCCACTGCTTAACAGCTCAGCTAGATACTGTAATATTTGAGGTAAATTCAGTTTTCCAGGATCCTGGCCCTTTTTCTCATTCCAGACACAAAACTGTTTCCATTTTGCGGAGTAAGCTTTTCTAGTAGACGGCCTTCTGGCCTCCAAAATGACATCCTGCACCTCCTTGGAGAGTAGGGTCTGTTGTGATGCTAAGGAATCTTCCATGCGGCTAGATTGAGCGTTTTTAGCTGACTGTGAAGAGTTTTGAAGCTGTGCTGAGTCAGAAGAAGAGGCATTAGAGGCAGGGTCCATGGTGGGGAATGCGTCAGGCTCCTCAGGAGTGGGTACCAGTGTTGTCTTGGCCAGTCTGGAGCAATGAGAATCATCTTTGGTCTGTCTGCTCTGGTTTTTAATAGAATTTTGGGCAGCAGAGGAAGAGGTGGGAAGGCATAAACTGCCATTGATGTCCAACTGAAAGAGAGAGCGTCCACTCTCCAGGCCTTTGGATGAAAAATCCTTGAGCAGAATTTTGTCAATTGGTGATTTTTGTGGGAGGCAAAGAGATCTATGTCTAGCCTTCCCCATGCTTGAATTATCTCTGTAAAAACTTGAGGATGCAACTTCCATTCGTGTGGATCTGTCATATTTCTGCTTAGGTTGTCTGCCAGCGTGTTTTCCTTGCCTGGCAAGTACTGTGCTTGAAGTTCGATTTGTAAGTCCAGGGCCATGTTCCAAAGTGACATGGCCAGCCTGCATAGGGGGTATGAATGGGTTCCTCCCTGTTTGTTTATGTACCACATTACTGTGGTGTTGTCCGTCCTTATCAGTAGTTGACCTGGTTGCAGAAGGTCTTTGAAAGCTATATTAGCATTTATTACTGCTAGCATTTCCTTTTGATTGATGTGAAGGTGCTTTTCTTTTTGGGACCATTTGCCCTGAATGCACCGATCTGTCATGTCGCCCCAGTAGTCCGAGGCATCTGTTGTGATGACTTGATTTGCTTGAGGCTTGCTGAATGGGAGACCTGTGTTTGTTTGGCATGCTTGAGCCCACCACAGAAATTCCTTTTGAAGACATGGAATTAGGTGTATTATTGTTTCCAAACTGTGGCTGTGTTGAGACCATAGGTTTTTCAGGTACCATTGAAGTTTCCTCATATGCAGCTTTTCACATGGGATTAGTAAGATGTAAGATGCAAGATGCCATGAATCCCAGAGCCTGCAGGATTTTCCTTGCAGTCAGCCTGGTGCAATATGCTAGTGTTCTGAAGTATTGAGTTAGTTGCCCCTGCTTCTCTGGCGTGAGGTAGGCCATCTGGGTGTTTGTGTCCAAGTTGGCACCCAGGAAAATTATTTTCCGAGAGGGTATTAGTCTTGATTTCTTTTTGTTGACTGTGTATCCCAGAGAATTCAACAACATTATTACATAAGCCAGATGTTTCAGAAGTATGTGCTTGCTGTCCGCTTGGATCAGGCAGTCGTCCAAATAGGGGTATATTTGTATCCCTTGAAGTCTGCAGTAGGCAATTACTGATGCCAGGCATTTCGTGAATACTCTGGGCAGTAGATAAGCCAAAGGGCAATGCAGAGAATTGATAATGGGTTGAACCTGCAAGAAATCTGAGGTATCTTCTGCAATTTTGTCTGATTGGGACATGCAGGTATGCCTCCTTGAGGTCCAATGTTACCAGCCAAGACTCCTTGCCCAGCATGGGAAGAAGCTGCTGTAGAGTGAGCATCTTGAATTTTGGTACGAGTAGAAATGTGTTTAGGATGGATAGGTCCAAAATAGCTCTCCAATCTTTTCCCTTCCTTGGTACCAGGCATAGTCTGGAATAAAAACCTTGACCTTGTTCGTGAGTAGGTACCTCTTGAATAGCTTTCATGTCTATGAGATCTGAAATTTGTCTTTGTGCCTCTGCCCTTTGATTGTGTGGCAGGTTTGGCATGCCTCTCATTTTTGGAGGGGTGTGAAAATGGAATCTGTAGCCTCTGTTTATAATGTCCAGGATCCATTTGTCTTTTGTGACAATATGCCAATTTTTTGAAAATAATGCCAGTTTTCCGCCTAAGGGTGCTGCCATTTGAGCCTTGCTTGGCATGCAAAGGGGAAAGTCATTGGGCTTGCTTTCTGAATGGCTGCTAGTTATCCTCACCACCTCTTTGTGTAGGAGCTTGCCATTGCCTGCCTCTAAACGATCCTTGGGATTGCCCTCTTCCCCTCGGGCGCCTGTATCTACCTCTTTGGGGTCTGTCCGTGGCTGGAAAGGACCAATTTTTGGAAGGCCAATTTCTACTGAAACGTGGGGGTTGTACCTGTAGAAAAACTTTCACTGTTTGCATTGATTTAGCCTTTTCCTCCATTTTCCTTAATACCTCCTCAGCATTAGCACCAAATAATACATCCTTTTGTAGAGGGGCATCTAGAAATTTAGCTTTGACATGATCTGGTAAGGTTTGTTCCTTGAGCCAGGAATGTCTACGTATGACTGATCCTGTAACAGCAGCTGTACATGAGGCCTCTAGAGCATCAAAACCACATTGTAAGGTATGTTTACCCACTTGTTCTGCACTATGCATCAAATCCTGCAACTCCTTCAAGTCTGGTTGTTCAGGTTGTGACATTTTACTTCACAATTGTGATAACAGAAACTGTTGGTACTTTAGCATATGGAACTGACAGTTTAATGCCCTCATGATTAAGGTGGCCGAGATGTATACCTTTTTTCCCCACCTTTCTAAGGATCTGGAATCTCTCTCGGAAGGTAATGGATTTTTAGCAGTGGAGGCCTTAATTCCCTTGGGGCCCTGTGAGATAGTTTCTGGGTCAGCAGCATGGCTTTTGAATAGAAATTGGTGAGAGTCAGGAACCCTGTAGTACCTGTCCGGCTTGACTGGGGCTGGAGGTAGAGAATCCGGGTTAAGGAAGGCCTCCGAGTACACATCATCTAGTATGTCCAAGACAGGAGGTATAGCCAGAGGCCTGTGCTGAGGTAGCAAGAGAAATTCCCTAAGCCTTTTCTTGGAATCTGAATAATCTTGCCCTTCCCAGTGGAAGTGTTCCCTTAAGGTATGCAAAGTTTCCCCAAATGAGTAATCCTCTGGGGGGGATACAGAGGGAATGGACTCCTCTGCATCAGAGTCTTCAAAAGGGGATTAAGAATGTTCCTGTTCATCAGAGTGCTCTGATATAATGGAGCCCTGATCAGAGGAGGGGGATTCTTCCTCCACTCTGGGCCTTTTGTCCGGAGGGGGGTTGAGAACCCCTGACAAGAGTAATTAAGTCCTCAGCCATTTTAAGCATCTGTTTTTTAGGCATGGGGCCTGGAGATGGGCCCTGTGTAGCTTGTCTCTTAGAATGCATGGCTGCTTTAGACTTAGTGAAAGCCTTGATGGAAAAAGAAGAGGAAGGTCTGAAGACACCTTGAGAGGAGGTAGACCTGTCCACATTTTGAGATTCACCGCTGAGAGTGGCTTCGGTATCTGTAGTCGGGAGTGTGGGCCGAGGAGCCTGCGACCTCGGGCACAGGAGACACCGCCAATGAAGTGTTGTCGGTAGTCAGGGACTGCGTACGCGCCTCGCTGAGAACCGGACCACCTGTAGTCGGCTTTGGCGTGGTGTCGGTAGAGGCCGCGGACCTCGTGTGTCGGTCCTTATCTTTGCGCTTTTTAGACAAAACTGGAGTCGGAGTATCCGACGACATAATATAGTTACATTTTTTGCCAAAATAATGCTGGGCGAACTCCGCCCGACGCTTCATGGTGCGTTTGTTGAATGTAGCACAAAAGCGACAGACTGAGACGTCGTGGTCTGGGCCTAAACAAGGAATACAGAGGGAATGGAAATCCTTATGCGGTATTTGCTTCCCACATGAAATACAATTATTAACTTTGTCTGACATCAGTCTGAGGCAAGAAAAGTTTCCCCAACGGGGTACTTAGCTTTCAAGAAGACTTCGGTTGCAAAATCTTCGTAATTTCAGGAGCTGGCCGACCGGCACTTGCGAACTGCTTCTGCTTCGGGCACCGCGCGGCAAGAAAGACTGAAGAAAATGGCGTCTGCTGGTTCCTTTATACTCCTGTCGCACTGACATCAGGGAAGAAGCGACGACAACTGACGCCGGACCTAGACTTTGGAATTCGGCCGACCGAGAACCTGCCTGACGGCAGGAGAACCCATCTGTTATGACTGCAGCTGTATGCACGATGAACATCATGTAGCCGACACTATTACATCAGTTTTTCTTGCCTCAGATGTCAGGAGCCCCCAAAATAGGAAGCAATCAAATGGTGTGGAACACCTCCAGTAAAAAGTAAATGCAATTTCCATAAGATATGGCCAAAAAAAGAGGATGGGTAGAAAGTATAGAAAGACGGGGCTGGAGGGAGGGTAACCAGGACTGCAACAGTGAATACACTAGAACATCTACATTTATGGTAAGTGTACACAACTGTACTATGTTCTTCATGTTTCACTGTTGCAGTCATCACACTTGGGTTGATTCCCAGAGCTGAGGAAGGGTGGAGGCAGTCAAGAAGTAGTAGGGCTGGCTAGCAGGCCTTGTAAGACTGCTGTGACAAATCCAACTCTGGATTTAGAAAAGATAGATAAGTGGTAATGCTTGGTGAAGGGGTGTACAGAACTCCAGGTTGCAGCTTCCAGGATGTCCCTGGTAGGGACTCCCCTGAGAAAAGCTGCAGAGGTTGAGGTAGCTCTAGTGGAATGAGACCTGATCACCTGTGGGGTAAGCTTTCCATGGTGTTTGTAGCAGAAATGGATACAGTGTGCTATCCATTTAGAAATGATTTCGAAATGGCCTTGCTGTCTGCCCATGTAGCAAAGCTGACTAGCAGCTGGTCAGAATTTCTGAAAGGTTTAGTCCTGTCAAGGTAGAACCTGAGCTGTCTGTGCACGTGTAAGGAGTGCAGGATCCATTCCCCTTTATTCTGAGGATTAGGAAAAAAGGTTGGCAATTGGATGGATTGGTTTAAAGCCACACTGGATACCACCTTGGGCATAAAAGATGGGTTAGTCCTGAAGGAAACCCTATCCGCATGGAAGATTATGAAGGGTTCCACAGCCATAATGGCCTGTAACTCAGACACTCTTCTTGCTGAAGTCATGGCTAGCAGTAAGGTTGTTTTCCAAGAGAGGAATTTTAACTCTGCTGTAGCAGCAGGCTCAAAAGGGGGAAGCATGAGCTTCTCTAGTACAAAGTTAAGGTCCCAGGCAGGAGTGGGAGCTCTCCTTGGGGGTCTTAAATCGTTAGCTCCTCTCAGGAACTGTTTGATCAGCGGGTGAGAGAAGAGGGGTGGCACAGTATTGTAATGAGCTGAGATGGCAGAGGCATGAATCTTAATTGATGAGAAGGATATGCTTTTGTGGAGCAGCTCTGCTAGGTAATCTAGGATTTGAGGAAAGGAGGGCAAGGCTGTGTCGTTCCCTTGAGACTGGCTCCAACAACAGTATCTATTTCACTTTTCTAAATAAGATTTCCTAGTACTGGGGCTCCTGGCCTCAAGGATAACATCCAGCACCTGTTTGCTGAGAGTTGCTGGTGATGTATTCAGGGAATAAGCCAGGCTGCCAGGTTCAGGGTTTGCAGCTGAGGATGCAAAATTTGTCCCTCCTGCTGGGACAGCAGAGAGGGGGTCTGATGTAGGTGCCAGGGTGGCACTGCTGTCAGATTGCGTAGGAGTGGCCACCAGTGCTGGCATGGCCAGTCTGATGCAATAAGGATTGTCCTTGCGTTGTCCTGTTTGATCTTGAGGAGTACTTTTAGAGGGAGGGGCAGAGGGGGAAAGGCATAGATTGAGAGGTTTTCCCATGTGAAGGATAGGGCATCCACTTTCCAAGCTTGGCTGTGGGGAATTCTGGTGCAAAATTTGTTTAGTCGATGGTTTTGGGGGGACGCAAAGAGGTCCACCTCTGGTGTCCCCCACTTGTATATTAGAAGTCTGAATGAGTTTGGTTCCAGTTTCCACTCATGTGGGTCCATTAGATTTCTGCTTAAGTTGGCTGCCAGTGAATTTTGTTTGCCTGGCAGAAATTGAGCTTGCAGGTGCACTTGGTTGCTTAAGGCTGTGTTCCACAGAGCCATGGCTAACCTGCAGAGTGGGTAGGAGTGAGTTCCCCCTGCTTGTTTATGTACCACCTAACTGTGGTGTTGTCTTGTCTTTATCAGGAGTTGTCCTGGCAGGATAAGGTATTTGAAGGCTGTCAGTGCATTCTATACAGCTACCATTTCTTTTTGATTGATAAGCAGGTGAATTTGTCCTGGGCTCCATTTGTCTTGAATGCATTTGCCTACCATGTGAGCCCCCCCCCCATGCATAGTCTGATGCGTCTGTTGTCAGAGTTTGGACAGTGGGGGGTTGTGAGAAAAAGAGTCCCTTGTTGTGATTGCAAGCCTCTGCCCACCAAAGGAACTCTGTCCTTAGGCAAGGAATGATGGGAATCACTGTCTCCAGGTCCTGCGAATGTTGAAACCAGACACTTTTTAAGTACCACTGAAGTTTCCTCATATGCAGTCTTGCATATGGAATCAGTAGAATACATGAGGCCATGAACCCTAGGGCTTGCAGCATTTTTCTTGCAGATAGCTGGGTTTGGATGGCCAGTAATTTGAAATAAGTTGTCAAATAAACCTGCTTTTCTGGAGTGAGGAATGCCATCTGGGAAGTTGTGGTCAAGCTTGCTCCCCAGAATACAATATTTTGGCTGGGTACCAGATGTGATTTCTTTTCATTGATTGTATACCCCAGAGAAGTTAGGAGTCTCTTTACAAACGTCAGGTGCTGAAGTAACAATTCCTGACTGCCCGCCTGAATCAGGCAATCGTCCAAGTATAGGTAAATTTGAATATTTCTCTGCAGTAAGCAATGGCTGGAACCAGACACTTTGTGAATACCCTGGGCGCAGTAGATAAGCCAAAGGAAAGTGCAGAGAACTGACAGTACATACAGCCTGCCCTGAAACATAGATATTTCCTGCAAGATTCAATTATGGGGATGTGCAGATAAGCTTCTTTTAAGTCTAGAGTGACTAGCCAGGAGTCCTTGGCTAGCACAGGAAGGAGCTGCTGGAGTGTAAGCATTTTGAATTTTGGTACCACCAGGAAGGTGTTTAGGGTTGACAGATCCAGAATAGGGTGCCAAGAGTTCTCTTTCCTGGGCACCAGGAACAGCCTGGTGTAGAAACCCTGTCCCCTTTGCTCTGTTGGCACAGGTTGAATAGCCCTGATACTGAGAAGACAGAAGTACTTGCTCTGTCCACTGGTTTGAAGGAAGATCTGGCAATCCACTTGGGGTTGGTAGAGAGTGGAAATAGAATCTGTATCCCTGGGATACAGCGTTTAAGACCCATCGGTCCTGGGTAATATACTCCCAGTTTTCTACATGCAGGGCGAGTTTTCCTCCTAGGGGTACAAGTACTTGGAAATGGCTGGGAAGGATTAAGGAAAAGTCACTGAGAACTTTTTCCATAGGGGGGTGGCTTACCACTCCCAGTTTTTGAGGAAAGAGCACTCCAATGTTTAGATCTGTGCATACCCTGACACTGTACTCTTTTGTAGTCTGTTGCCCCAGGGTTTGGGCTTAGAAGGTCTGAAAGGGACTGGAAAGGACCAGTTTTTTGAAGGTGAATGCCTACTGAATCTAGGTGGCTGTACCTGTAAGAAATCTAACAGTTTGTATGGATTTAGCTTTTTCCTCCATCTTTTTAAGAACTTCTTCTGCTTTAGAGCCAAACAAACATTCTTGGTTTAATGGAGCATCAAGTAATTTTGCTTTGACATGGTCTGGCAAGATTTGTTCCTTCAGCCAAGCAAGCCTTCTCAGAACAGACCCAGTGACAGCAGCCCTGCAAGATGCTTCTAAGGCATCAAAACCACACTGCAAAGTATGTTTACCAACTTGGTTTGCAGAATGCATTAAGTCTTATAAGTTTTTATTTTCTTCACAATCAGGAATCAACAACATTTTTTGTTTAATTAGATCAATAATATGCTGCTGGTACTTCAACATGTGAAACTGGCAATTTAAAGCCCTGATGGCAAGAGTTGCAGAGGTATATACCTTCTTATCCCACCTGTCTAGAGCCCTAGAATCCCTGTCTGAAGGGGTGGGGCTTTTGGCTGTAGAAGCCTTAATACCTTTATGTCCCTGGGAAATGGTCTCTGGATCCGCAGTGGGATTTTTAAAGAGAAATTTGTGAGAGTCAGGTACTCTGTAGTATCTGTCAGGCTTTCTAGGAGCAGGTGGTAAAGTCGGGGGCAAGGCTGGATTCCAAGAAGACATCTACAATATCCAGGACGGGGGAATAGCTAGAGGCCTATGCTGAGGCAAGTCTAAAAATTTCCTGAGTCTCTTTTTGGACTGTGGGTAGTTCTGGCATTCCCAGCAGAAATGCTCTCTTAGGGTATGCAAGGTTTCACCGAAGGAAAGGTGCTCTGGGGAGGACACTGAGGGAATTGAATCCTCTGCATCTGAGTCCTCATACGTAGATAAGGGTATGTCCTGGTAATCACAGGGGTCAGAGTCATCAGACTCGTGTTCTGAAGAATCAGAAGGAAAATCAATTCTTTGTCTTTTAGAAAGGGAAGGCTGGCTTCCCCTAATTAAAGTAATAAGGTCTTCAGCCATTCTAAGCATTTGTTTCTGTGGCATGGGAGCTTGAGAATGTGCTTTGGTCGTCGGTTTCCTAGGCGTAGTTCGAACTCTGGGCCTGAGAAATTTGGTAGATTTAGTCATTAACAAAGTATTCGGTTTGATATGAACATCGGAAGGTATGAATACACCCTCAGAAGCCGGTGCCTGCACAGCGGCTCCGGACCCATCCAAGGTAAAGACATCTGCAGGTTCCATAGTAGAAGAAGCTTCTCGTGGCATAGAGGACTCTGAATGGGTCTCAGTAGAGGCCTGCAAATCTGTAGAAGCAGTGCCTCACTGAGTACCGGAAGACTGGCGACTAACTTAACGGAAGCATCTTTGTGTTTTTTCAGAAGATCGGTAGTCAGATGACTTACTGAAGCCATTTCGGAATACGGAGAACGAGAGCGGAAGAATTTAGAGACAAAAATAGCCTGACGACAAATAGCTCGGGCATTGAACAAGGCACAAAACCGACAACGAGAGACGCTGCGGTCTGGGCCTAAACAGTTGACGCAGTAAGAATGAAAATCTCTGTGAGGTATTTGCTTTCCACAAGCAAGACAACTGTTAACTTTTCTGACATCAGGTTAGAGCAAGAAAAAAGGATCCCTAATGGAGTATTTAGCTTTAGAAGACTTCAGGTTTGAAACTCGAAAAAAGAAAATTTCAGGTAGCTACCGACCGGCACTTGCGAACTGTTTCTGCTTCGGGCTCCCGCATGGCAAGAAAAGCTGATGTAATGGCGTTGGCTGCATGTTTTATACCCCTGACGACCTGACGTCATGGATGAGGCGACAGTATCCGATGCGGAAATCCCAACACTCCGGTACTCGGGCCGACTGAGGGCTACCTGCAAGCAGATAACCCAAGTGTGATGACTGCAACAGTGAAACATGAAGAATATATACTGGGACATCCACTGACAGCGGTTGCAGATCCTTTTTATGACACCACATGGAAAACCTTTTCCATTTGGAAATGTAGGATTTCCTAGTTGTGGGTTTTCTGGCCTCCTGGAGAACTTTTAGCACGTCCTCAGCAAAAAGGTGTCTATAAAAGATTAAAACCCTATCACCCACAATGTCAGATTGAGAGTTGACAAATGTGGGTGCACTAGGGTTCACTTGTCCTGTGTGAATAAATCCATCCTGTGAGGTAACTTGTGGTGATTGCACTTGGCTAGGTGCAGGAGAAGATGGAACCAGTGCTGCCTTGCCTAAAAGGAAGTCACTAGCAAGATTTTTGGTTGATTCTGATAAATCTTCAGTAGGACTTTCTGTAACAGAGGTAAGAGGGGAATGCATACAGAAACATCCCCTTCCAGGAAAAAGACCACCTTCCACACCAGGGGATGTGGGACTCTGGCACAAAATTTTGGACATTATCTGTTCATGGGGGAGGCAAATAGATCTATCTAAAGTGTATCCCAACAATGGGTTAGGTCCAGATATACATCCCTGTTTAACATCCACTCATGGGATTGGGTCATGGACCTGCTTAAAGAGTCTGCCACTGTACTCTGGGCTAATGGTAGATAAACCACCTGTATGGAGATTTGACTCTGTAAGGCTAATTCCCAAGCCAGTACGGCTAGTCTGCATAGAATGTAGGACTTCGATCCCCCCTACTTGTTGATGTACCAAAGAGCAGTGGTATTGTCTGTGAACCACCTCAGCACTTTTGGAGCAAGGTTGCTCCTGAACATTTGTAGTGCCAGAATCAGAGCCCTCATCTCATTCACAATGATATGTTCTTTGGCCTGCTTGGGAGACCAAACATCTCTGACTCTCCAGGCTAGGAGAGTTGCACCCCAACCTATGTCTGAAGTGTCTGTGAATAACTCTTGGGAAGGAAGGGGTGGCTGCAGTGGTAGGCCCTGGTTTCTGTTTACTTGGAGGATCCACCATTCTAGTTCCCTTTTTAAACAAGGCAGGAGTGGAATCCAAAACTCTAAGGGGTGTTAAGTGTTGTATTCACCCTGTTCTTAGGTACCACTGCAACTTCATGTGTAATCTTGTGAAGGGTATCATGGAGATGGTGGATGCCATGTACCCTAATAGCTGAAGAAAATCCCTGGCTGTCAACAACTGGAGGGAAAAAATGGTCTGAAAGAAGGAAGTCAGGAACAAAACTTTCTCCCCCGGAAGAGAGGCTAGCATTTTGTGTTTGTATCCTGCATCCCAGGAAAATGTGATCCTGTGAAGGGATGAGGGAAGACTTCTGGAAATTTATAGTGAACCCTAGACTCTGTAGAAGGGCAACAGTGAAGGAGAGGTTTTCGCGAAGAAGCATTAGGAACTGAGCCTGAATCAGACAATCGTCTAGGTAAGGGAAATTTAAATTCCCTGTGTTCTGCAGAAAGTTATAACAGGAGCAAAACACTTTGTGAAGACCCTTGGTGCCGTAGAGAGACCAAAGGGCAAAGCACAACGCTGAAAATGCCAGGAAGCTAGAGAAAAACATAAAAACTTCCTGAACCTTGGGTGGATGGGAATGTGAAGGTAGGCATCTTCTATATCTAGAGACACCATGAAACCCTGTGGGAGAATCAGGGGTAGGAGGGAAGGTAGAGTCAACATACAGAAAGAAGGGACTTTGAGAAAGGTGTTTAAATGGGAAAGGACCAGGATGGGTCTCCAGGGGTCATCTTTTCTGGGGACCACAAACATCCTGGAGTAAAACCCCTTCCCTTGTTTGGAAGATGGAACTTCTTCAATAGTTCCTTGAGAGATTCAGATTCCATGCAGCAAGGGACTGACCGAGGCAATGGAACAAGGGGGTGGATGGCCCTGCGGCCTGATAGTCACAGACTACCTAGTTTGGGTTGGGACTGAAAGGACCATTTAAAGGCAGGTGTAGAAGAAGCAGACTTAGGAAAAGCTGGCTTTCTAGGTCCCGTCTTATTCTTAGATAAAGAATAAGAAGACAGAGACAGTTTCCTAATGAAAGCAGTTTTCCACTGGATAATTTCTTTGGAACTGTGGGAAACACAATGATGTTTAAGATCTTGTAACTTGTTTCCTTTCCCCTGGAAAGACTTAAAAAGCTCCACAGCTGAACTCCCAACAAGGCTTTGTTATCCAAAGGTGCAACCATTTGGCCTTGAAATCTTCAGGTAAAGGCTGTAGCCTAAGCCAAGACTATCTTCTCAGAACAGACCAAGAGGTAGCTGCCCTAGCACAGGCACCAGCAGCATCATAATTGCACTTGATGGAGTGTCTTGTCACTTGTGCAGTAGAATTAAGGAAAGTTGCTAATTTTGATTTTGCTGGGGAATTTAGAATGTCTGTCAGTGTTTTCACCGCATCCGCCAGAAGGGCCAGACAGTACTTTACCACATGGGTCTGATTGCAAGGAAGGCCAAGGTAGCCGAAGTATATACCTTCTTGTCCAACCTTTCCATGACCTTACTTTCCTTATCAGAGGGTAGCAAGGAAGTGAATGGTAGAAGTTTTAAAGCCTTATCCATGGAGACAGAAATGGTAGCTGGATTAGTAGCAGGAGCCTCGAACAGGAATTTGGAGTCCTCAGGAACTTTATAAAACCTGTCAGGATGCTTGAGGGCAGGAGGTTGAGAATCTGGACATTTGGAGGCAGCAGAGAAAACATCCAGAAAGGCAGTCAGGTCGTCAGGAGTATAAAACATGCAGCCGATGCCATTTTCATTAGTTTTTCTTGTCCCAGATGTCAGGTGCCCCCCAAATGGGGAGCAAAAAAAAAAAGAAGAAAAAAAAACACACACACACACACATATATATATATATATATATATATATGCATATAATTTAGAACACAAAAAATATACCTCCAAATAAAAGCAAATACGCCAAAAAGGTTTTTAAGCATAGTAAAAGAAAGAAGAGGTATAGTAAGAGAAAAACAGTGGGCTGGAGGGTGGGTAACCAGGACTGCAACCGTGAATACACTCCAACATCCACAGTTATGGTAAGTGTACGCAACTGTACTATGTCCTTTGTGTTTCACTGTTGCAGTCATTACATTTAGGTAGATTCCCAAAGCTATGTTTGGGAGGATGGATTTATACAGAATTGGGAACAGCTATAAGGTCCTGCAGGACAGCAGTGGCAAAGCCAGCTCTGGATTTAGAGAAGAGAGGTAAATGGTAATGTTTGGTGAATGCATGAACTGAGCTCCAGGTAGCAGCTTCCAGAATGTCTCTGGTAAGAACCCCCCTAAGAAAGGCTGCAGAAGTAGATGCAGCCCTGGTGGAATGAGATCTGATCCCCTTGGGGATAGGTTTGCCATGGTGCACATAGCAGAAACAAATACAATGGCTTATCCATTTAGAAATAGTCTGCTTTGAAATAGGTTTTCCCTCTGCCCCTGCAGCAAATGCCACCAATAGCTGCTCAGATTTTCTTAGAGGTTTTGTCCTGTATAAGTAGAATAGAATAGTAGAATCTAAGTTGTCTGTGTACATCCAATGAATGCAGAATCCACTCCCCCTTGTTCTGTGGATTGGGAAAGAAAGTTGGCAGATGAATGGTCTGATTAAGAGCCACACAGGATACCACCTTAGGCATGAAGGATGGATTGGTCCTGATAGCCACCCTGTCCGGAAGAAAAATAATGAAAGGCTCCACTGCCATAAGAGCCTGTAATTCTGAAATCCTTCTAGCTGAAGTGACTGCTAAAAGGAAAGCTGTTTTCCAGGAGAGAAATTTTAAATCTGCAGTAGCAGCTGGCTCAAAAGGAAATAGAGTGAGTTTTTCCAAAACAAAATTGAGGTCTCACGCAGGAGCTGGTGCTCTCCTGGGAGGTCTTACATTTTTGGCCCCTCTGAGGTACTGCTTTAGCAGAGGATGAGAAAAGAGGGGAGGCTCTGTGTTGTAATGAGCTGAAATGGCAGAGGCATGGATTTTTATAGAAGAAAAAGATAGGCCCTTGTGAAGCATTTCAGTTAAATATCGCATAATCTGAGGAATATTGGGCATTGCTGTGCTTATTCCTTGTGCTTGGTTCCAGGCACAGAATCTTTGCCATTTGTCCGCATAAGATTTTCTAGTACTAGGCCTTCTAGCCCCCAAAATGACATCCATCACAGGTTTGCTGAGAGATGTAACTGGTGAAATTAGTTGATTAGCCATGCTGTAAGATTCAGAGTTTGGATCTGATTGTGCAGAATTTTATAGTTCTGCTGAGACAGTAGGTAAGGTGTCAGAGGCAGGTACCACAGAGGAAGGTGTGACATATTGCGTAGGAGCAGGTACCAGTGTTGGCGAGGCCAGTCTGGAGCAATCAGTATAATTTTTGGTTTTCCTGTCTGACTTTTAGTAAGACCTTGGAGAGCAGGGGCAGAGGAGGAAAGGCATAGACGGATAGGTTTTTCCAGCTGAAGGGCACAGCATCTACTTTCCAAGCTTTTTTGTGATGAATTCTTGTGCATAATTTGTCCAACTGATAGTTTTGGGGTGAGGCAAAAAGATCTATGTCTGGCCTCCCCCATTTGCCTGTCAACATGCTGAATATTTGCGGATCCAGTTTCCATTTGTGTGGGTCCATAAGACTTCTGCTTAGTGCGTCTGCCAGAGTATTTTGCTTTCCTGGCAGAAATTGAGCTTGTAGATGTATTTGGTAAGTCAAGGCCATGTTCCACAATGCCGTGGCTAGTGTGCAAATGGGGTAGGAATGGGTACCCCCTGCTTGTTTATGTACCACATGACTGTGGTGTTGTCTGTCCTTATCAGTAGTTGTCCTGGATGAAGATAGTCCTTGAAGGCTGTCAGAGCATTCTGTACAGCTAGCATTTCTTTCTGGTTGATATGTAGGTGCATTTGATTTAGGCTCCAGTGGCCCTGAATGCATCTCCCTGCCAGATGCACCCCCAAGCATAATCTGATGCGTCTGTAGTCAGGGTTTGGGCGGCAGGGGGTGGAATGAATGACAGTCCCTTGTTTTGGTGGCAGGCTTCTGCCCACCATAGGAACTCTTGCTGCAGGCAAGGAATGATAGGAATCATTGTTTCCAGGCTGTGACACTGTTGACTCCATAAGCTTTTTAGGTACCATTGAAGTTTCCTCATATGCAGTCTTGCATATGGAATTATTAGAATGCAGGAGGCCATGAACCCCAAGGCCTGCAGAATTTGTCTTGCAGAAAGCTGGGTTTTTGAGGCCACCTGTTTGAAGTAAGTCATCAATTGAATTTGTTTTTCTGGCGTAAGGTAAGTCATCTGGGTAGTTGTGTTCAAGCATGCACCCAGGAATGTAATTATTTGAGAGGGTACCAGTTGTGATTTCTTTTTGTTTATGGTGTACCCTAGACAAGTTAGAAGTCTTTTTACAAACGCCAGATGTTTTAGAAGAGTGTCCTTGTTTTCTTCCTGAATTAGACAATCGTCCAGGTATGGATAAATTTGAATATTACTTTGTCTGCAAAATGCAATTACTGGTGCCAGGCACTTTGTGAAGACCCTGGGTGCAGTAGATAAGCCAAAGGGCAGTGCAGGAAAACTGTTAATGCAAATAACCTGCTTTGAAGCGGAGGTATCTTCTGCAAGATTCCCTGATGGGGATATGCAGGTAAGCCACTTTTAAGTCTAGAGTTACCAACCAGGCATCCTTGCCTAGCATAGGCAGTAACTGTTGTAGAGTCAGCATCTTGAATTTTGGAATGTCCAGAAATGTATTTTGAATGGATAAGTCCAGAACTGGACGCCATGATTTGTCGTTTCTGGGTACCAGGAAAAGTCTTGAATAAAAACCTTGTCCCTTTTCCTTTTCTGGTACTGGTTGAATAGCCCCCATATTCATGAGGGACATAACTTGTTTCTGGGCCTCTGCCCACTGATTTGGAGGCAGATCTGGCCATCCGTTTGGGATTGGCAACGTGTGGAAATGAAATCTGCATCCCTGGGATACTATGTTTAAAACCCACTTGTCCTGGGTAATTCGTTGCCAATTTCGTGCATGAAGTGCGAGTTTTCCCCCCAAAGGGGCAGCCAAAAGATAAGTGCTTGGTGATTGCAGTGGAAAGTCATTGACACTATTTACCGTAGGAAGGTGCCTTGTTACTTCCAGATTTGGAGTTGGAGGCACCCCACTGCTTTGTTCTATAAGTTCCTTGTGACTGAAACCTGGAGCCTTTGGAATGTCTGGGTTTGACCTGAGCGGCTCTGGTGGGTAGTGGAAAGGACCAGTTCTTAGTAGGCCAGTGCCTACTGAACCTGGGTGGCTGCACTTGTAGGAAATCTTTTACAGTTTGCATAGATTTAGCTTTATCTTCCATCTTTTTCAAAACTTCTTCTGCTTATTACTAAATAGACTGTCCTGTTGTAAAGGAGCATCCAACAATTTTGCTTTAACATGATCAGGCAGATTTTGCTCCTTGAGCCAAGCATGAAGGCATAAGAATAAGACGATAAGAAGGCTTATCACAGATCCAGTTATAGCGGCCCTGCAAGAGGCCTCCAAGGAATCAAAACCACATTGCAAAGTATGTTTTCCAACTTATTCAGCTGAATGCAATAAATCCTGCAGCTATTTATTTTCCACACAGTCAGAAATCAACATCATTTTCTGTTTAAGTAAGCCCATGACATGCTGCTGATATTTAAGCATATGAAATTGACAGTTTAAAGCCCTGATTGCCAAGGTTGCAGACGTGTAAACCTTCTTACCCCATCTATCCAGCGCCCTGGAATCCCTGTCAGAAGGGGTAGGATTTTTAGCAGTAGAAGCCTTAACGCCCTTGGGACCCTGAGAAATGGTTTCAGGGTCAGCAGTAGGGTTTTTAAAAAGGAATTTGTGGGAGTCAGGAACCCTGTAATATCTGTCTGGCTTACTAGGAGCCGGAAGCAGGGAATCAGGAGCCATGCTGGACTGTGAGAAAACATTATCACCAATGTCTAGAACAGGAGGCATCGCCAAAGGCCTATGCTGAGGAAGAAGGAAATCCCTAAGCCTCTTTTTAGATTCTGAGAAATCCTGACTCTCCCAGTGGAAATGTTCCCTTAAAATCCTCAGGAGGAGAAGCAGAAGGGATGGAATCTTCTGCATCAGAGTCCTCATAAGATGGAATAGATAATCCCTGATCAGAAGAGGAATCAGAAGAAATAGAAACCTGATCTGAAGATTCTTAGTCAGTGCCTTGCCTAGGCCTCTTAGCAGGAGGGGGATGAGTACCCCTGATCAAGGTAATTAAATCTCCAGCCATTTTGATAATTTGTTTTTTAGGCATAGGGGCCTGTACACGTGGCCCAAGCATCGGTTTTTTAGACATAGAAGTAGATTTTGGCCTTAGATTTGAAGATGGCATCGGTTTAATATACAAATCTTTAGGCCTGAAAACACCCTCAGAAGCCGGTGCCTGCTCAGCGACTCCAGACCCATCTAAGGTAGAGACATCCGTGGGTTCAATACTTAGTGTCTCGCAGCATACCAGACTCCGAATGGGTCTCAGTAGAGGTCTGTGAATCAAAAGTAGCGGGCATCAGGGGCTGCGAAAGCACCTCACTGAGGTACCGACCACTGGCTTAGGAGAAGCTTCGTTAGTTTTGGACCTCGATGGTCTGTCTCTGTCTTTTTCTTTGCGTTTTTTTTTAGGTATTCCGGTAGTCGGATTGCTAACTGACATTTCTGGATAGTTAAATCTTGGGCCAAAATATTTAGAAGCAAAAATATACCAATGCTTAATAGTGCGTTGATTAAATTTAGCACAAAACCGACAGCAAGACACGTTGTGGTCAGGGCCTATGCAAGGAATACAGTACAAATGAAAATCCTTATGAGGTATTTGCTTCCCACAAGTAATGCAATTATTAACTTTTATTGACATCGGTAAGGAGGCAAGAAAAAATTTCCCAGATGGGGTACTTAGCTTTAGGTTGAAGACTTCGGTTCTGAAACTCGAAAACGAAAATTTCAGGAGTCGGCCGACCGACACTTGCGGACTGCTTTTGCTTCGGGCACCTCGCGGCAAGAAAGACTGATGAAAATGGCATCGGCTGCATGTTTTATACCTCTGACGTCATGGAAGAAGGGACAGCAACTGACGCAGGACCCAAGACATTGTCAATCAGGCCGACTGAGGGCAACCTGCCAGCAGATTACTCAAATGTAATGACTGCAACAGTGAAACACGAAGAACATCAGAATGGGAAGGGGAGTCCATCTACAAAAGTTCATAATACCTCTTCTGAATCTCTTGAGACCTGGGAACAGTCCCATTTAAAAAATTATTTTATCTTAAGAATAGTCTCTCCAAAGGACATATCACCAGGAACATCTGTACCAATAGATTCCTCCTCTGGGGAGGCATACTGAATGGAGTAGACTAGAGACTCCTCTCCTGAAGAATCCTCCTCCTGTGAGGAAGCATCCACAGATGTACTTTTAAAGGATGTGGTAGGTGAAACAGGCTGCAGAGGAACACAATGGGGGGGGGGGGGTTGGCGAAGGACCATAAAGGCATTGAAGAGACTCTGAGAAAAGGCTTCCCAGTCACAGGCCTGCTGAGGTTAGCAGGAGACACGTGCTTAGTCTTTGCTTTTTTCTTTTTGGGGCTTCCATGCAATGGAATGTGGATGGACCAGATGTCTGCCTACATTCGACAATATCTGAAACATCTTCATGCACTGTGATCTGTGTGATGCCACAAGGGCCCCCCCCCCGATATAATGAGCCTGGTTTCGCCCTTGTCGCCCTGATCGGAAGCCTGCCCTTCCTTCCCTCACGGACGTGCCAGCAGACTCCTTCTGGGCTTTCATTGTTGTACCGGGAGCAACAACCAAAACAGAGGGCGCAGTTGAAGGTTCAGGCTGTGATTTTGTGTCTTCTTCAATTCAGATTCATCCGAATGGCCCAATATCACATCCATTACACGTGCTAAATGTTTGAGTTGCTGGTTTTCTAAATATAACTTAAGAGAAGCTAGCTGACTTCTGAGGGTCTTAGGGATAAAGGATTTACAAATAAGACACTTGGTGTGGTCATGGTCTGGGCCTAAGCACAAGAGACAAAGCTTGTGGGCATCTTTATGTGGAATCTGCCTTCTACACTGACACTTGTCTTTCCTAGCTGACATGAACCCAACAACATGCAGCAGCAACAATTTTTAATAAGAAAAACCCCAATGGGGACTTATCTGAAACTTGAAAGCAACAAATCTGGCAAGTGAATGTTTGGAGCAGGCGATCGGACAGGCGGCAGAAAAGTTCTGAGGTAGGTGCGTGCTGATGTCTGCTTTATACCCAATGTCTCTTTATGGCCGACTAATGTGTTTCTGCATATCACGTAACTTGCAGTAGAATTAAGGCTTTTGTATAGTGGCCAGACGTACAAGTCATCCGGAGGCAGACTCCCTTATGTGATGAATATTGCAGCATATGAATAGAAGGACATTTGATTAAGTAACGTTCATAAGTATGGGGACATACAAATATGCGTGTTTAGGTGTGTAGATTAAAAAGGATTGATTACAGCATTCACAGGAACATGAAAAGAAGTTAAACAGAATATAATACAAACATTTAGAAACTGGAAGCTCTTAAGAAAGGATATGGATAGTAACATGCAAGCAGTGAAAATGCTTTTAGCCCTTTTAGTCTTGACACATAATTCAAGCATATTTGTATCACCCAGAAGAGTTGCTGTGGATCACAATTAATAAAACACTGAAAGAATTAATTTGGGAGGGGAGAGGGCAAGTTTATTCTGCCCATATAACACTTTGTTCTAGGGCTACCTGTTTTGTAGGAGGAACTTAAAGCTGTGTAGTTAAGGCTTATATACACAATAACTCAAGCAAAATGTTACAAATTAAAGGGAAAAGGATGATGAAATGGTGGTAGGGAGTTTGAGAGATAAAGGAAGACTTAAGAATAACATCACCAATCATACATAATATCATATTGATAAAGCAGCAGAAAGTATTCTAAGAACTAAGCCAGATTGGGAATGGAGAAAGGTCATTGTACCAATAGGGATACCTTTAAGGAGAGGAAGAGAAAATATGCAAGGAGGAGTGGTAAATTATTGAAGGAAAATGTCAAAGAAAACCAAGGTATCTGGAGCAAATAGCTCAGTACAGAAAGGTAGTAAAGTGAGAGGAGGTTAAGCAGGCATATGGACTGCATGTTAAAGACTGCCTTCCCACTCAGAGTAGAGGCAAAAAGGAGTGCTAAGTGAAGGACCAGCTCTAGTAGAGTTTTTAGTTGAGTGTAGAACAGATTATGTTGTTAAAAGGCATATTTAGTAGGGTGTATAAAGTATTGCAGGATAACGATGAGAACCAGAAAAAAAGATTGGGAAAATAGAACAAAAATGCAATTTCCAAAGAAACAACAGAAAGAAATTGGTGGGACTCCTGCATATGATACAAAATCCTGAAGGTTTAAAATTTTTACAGGGAAGTAACTTACTAAACTAGACTCATGTTATAATAAAATAGCCAAATTCGATACAAACTCCCCCTCCAAAACACACCATTGCACAGCCCTTAGACAACTAAACTGGCTAGAAGTTCCTCAGCTCCTCCAATAGAAGTAACTAACCGTCACCCATAAAATACTCCATGAACCAGATAAAACCCTAGCCCTTCATGATCTCATACAACTATGCACAACCAGTAGAACACTCCGTTCCAGTGAAAAACTCCTAGTTAAATCCACCAAAGCTAACAACTCAGCTGGAGAATCCTTATTCTCTAACATCATTCCTAAAATATGGAATAAACTACCCACTTCCATCTGCACCATAGTACAATTTAAAAAACTTCTATTTATTCATTTCGAAAAATCCTGGCTTTGCTCTTGCTACCCACCTGACTAACTCTGTATTCTCCACTTTTTATACCCACCCTCTGACTTTCTTTAGATCTACACTTTACAGTACTATCCTATTATGCCTTCTTCATTCCCTATATATACTTACTCTATTAACTCAAATCATTTCAAGTCTTCCTCAAAAATATCATACTGTGCTTTCTAATATATATGCCAGTCTAGTTTGTATAATACCATATACTCTTTGATGTACAAATTCTGTTAAAATTGCTAAGGTGCCATCTCTTTCAGTTGTTTATATTTGCAATGAGTACTTTCATTGTTTATCTGTACCCTGTAATTTTCTTGTGGTATTGTTTGTTTGTTTTTCATATTGTTGGAGCTTTTCTCCCCATGCCTCCGCTGAAAATGGACCTGTGTCCAGTTGGACTTTTCTGGTAAACAAATGTTAAATAAATAAAAATGAAGTGTTTGCATAGGTATTTTATATCCTACGTAGACTTTAGAGGATTTTCTTAGATTAATAGCAAATGTTGGAGATGTGACATAGAAGAGAAAGGTAATTGGGAAGATGTTTCTTGGGAATGTAACAAGTTGGCATATTTTAACAAATTCTTAAAGAGTACTTTGATAAAAATGATGGAGGAACAAACAGTACCAACTAAAAAAAGATTCCATTTAATTGGGATCTCGACTGCCTAAATAAAGAAAGGCTTTGCTACATTTAATGCTATAAGCTGCCATCAAAGCATTTACTAGAAAATGGAAATCATAATCTATACAACAATAATGTATGTTTTGAATATTGTAAATAAGATACAAAGAACTGGAGGTAGGATATTTTGAAAAGGAAAGAAGTAAATTTCATAGAAATAAATTAAATTTGTGGAAACAATACATGCAGAATAATGCACAGGAGGACAGAGATTTAAATGAAGGCAGGACGTGAACAATTTATGTAATGCTACACAAAATAAAAACTGTTAAAAAGATAACATATACTGCACAATAATGACAACGGTTACAGTTTTTTTATTAATTATGTGAATGCATGCTGCAATTTAAATTTGATTTAATAAAGGCGTTACAATAAAAAAAAAAAATAAAATTACTATTCCATCTTGTTTACAAATCCTAGTCTGAAGATACCCTAGAACAGCTCAAAAGTTGTGGGCCCAGCTCCCTCATAGTAACTATAACATCCAAAATTTTCAATGCAACAGTTACATAATGCTTCCTACAAATATACTACTCTATAACTTGTAATGCTTTTAACTCCAACTCTGTTTCTGCTTTTGAGTTAAGCACTAAATTTAGGCCCATAAACATCACCACTATGGTGGCTGGCAAATGAAAGATTTTCTTAAGCTATAACAAGGACTTCATTTCAGTTGTTTCTTGGATTTCATTATGTCATTCAGATGTTGCTGTGCAGTCTATCTGCTGCCTATCTTCCAGAAATCTGGGATTTAACATAATCTAAACTTTAAACCCAAAAGTCAAAGAAGAGAACTGTAACAATTTTTTGGAAATGTCTTGTAACTGATCATGGGGTCCCCACTCTACAAATAACATGTGCAACCACAGAATCCTTCTCTGCCCAAGCCAGAAAAACTTGTACAATTACTATTTTTACAGAAGAATGCAAAAGCCTCCAGAGCCCTATTAATCTCAGGATGTAATTTTGGGCTCACATTTATAAATTAATCCATGTTTAGAATTATTATTCTTATTCTGAAGATATATAATCTTTCTTTCCAATTTACCCTCTGCAAATTCTAGAACATAAAGACATTCTACACTTGCCCTGCTTTTGTGTCAGCTGCTAAAGCTGTTCCAAGATAATATTTATGTATTCATTTATTTGCTGTTCTAAAATATATACATTTATTTATATACCTATCTGTTTATATATACTTGCTTACAAAGGTGATTGGACATAGCAGACATGCCCATTTTCAACTAATGCCTTGGAGAAAAGCTCCACAGTAAATACAAAAGAAAAAAAAAAAAACATTTGTAGACAAGTACAAAGGGCAAATTTTAAAAGATAAACAAAATTTCATGTCTTAGGATATTACAGACAGCCAATAGAAACTCCACACCTTAATAAGGTTTGCGAAAAGTACATGAAATGGGGAGAATCAAATGACGCAGGGTACAAAAGCAATAATCAGGCTGAATGTTATACAAAGCTCCACAGCAAAACAAGTAAAAACAGCAGTAGCTGTGACCAAGAAAGTAACTTTACAAAGATAATACAAATTAAAAACGTTAGATTACATGTATCTATTCGAAACAAACTATATAGAGGCAGATGAGCAATAATCAGTTTGAATGGCACAAATATGAAGTTGAGCAAAGAGTGAGTCAGTATATTAGGATCTGAAGTAGTGTAGTATTTACTGGTTTTAATACAAGTAGTAGTCAAGTATGAGAAATGTATTCTTGACAGGCAGTTAATGTAGCATTGGGATACAAGATGAAAAGATGCACGGAGTGATAACAAGTAAACAGAATACATCAGTTGAAATTAACGTATGTACAAGCGTGAGTAATATCAAGACAAGGTTCATGGCAATAAAACTATAATAATACCACATGTAGTAGCACGTCAGATAATTTCTTTACTGTTTTTCAAAGTACAAAATATCCTCTGCTATCGGAAAGGTTATCTCATCCAACTCTAAATCTGTACTTACACTCACGGAGCTGGAAAGAAGGGGGGACTCCTTCAAGTTGAGTAGACTTACTTGCCACCTAAGGAATCAGGGCAGAACAAACTCTTCCTGTAATGGAGATAGTTATGAAGCAATACAATTTAACAATACTCCGTGGGCCGTGGGTAATGCTTAGATTACCTGCTGATGGTGTGCTTTGCCAAAACAAAGCCAACATTGGATAAACAAAGCATTACCTAAACCCAGCTATGAGTTATTCTTATCATACAATTATATTAGTGGATGCAGTACTTGTGTGCATGTGTGTGTTTGTTTGTTCTTCTACTTTACTATTAAAAAAAACAATACAAATAGTTCTGCACACTTTTAGTTCTTTTACATTATGTTTGCTATTTCCTCTAGTTAACTCTAGCATTATACAATGGCATTATTTAAAAAAGATGATGTGTGTCCTTTTTAAATAATACCATTATACGTTGGAAATTAGTTTTGTGTCTACACTGACCGCTTGCATAGCTTAGTCAGCTTATTTAAGTAATGCCCATATGCTCCTGTTTGGTCATGAGGACAGGCATATTTAATGTTTTATAATACTGTGTGTGTGTGTGTGTGTGTGTGTGTGTGTGTGTGTGTGTGTGTGTGTGTGTGTGTAGTTCACTGTTACTGCTAGAGACAGTGGTTTACTTACACTGATAAACAGTGGCTTTTTGTTTTCCTTATTGCATGTTACACTGAGAACAGAGATTCTGAACCTGCTCAGATGTAACACTCCTACAGTTGCATCCTTTATCTTATTTTTTTTTTAAATTGAGATTTCACTTATGATGTCAATGGCAAAGGAAAACAGCAGCCAAAACTGAAGGACCGCATGTATTACGTTTAACAATTTCATTTATAAAAACTGCAGTGGTGAAGTCTTACTGGTAATTTTTAGAGATGAAAGTGCTAAACATAATAAATGTAGACTGCTATTAATCCTTTACAGTGTGTTTTGAGTTTTTATATGTTTCTGCCCAACTGCTTATGTGTGACTGTTTATTCATAGCTGCGGCTGGTGTCAGTCTGTTTGCTGTGTCGCTAACTGCCATGCAAGCAGCTGAAATAATATTCACAATATGGCTACCAACCTCCTTTTTTTGTAGGTAATTATGGATTTACAATGAGCACACTGATTGCACTGCCCAATCAGGGTACACAACATTTTTGACCAATGGCGAGTTACTATTTAACAAGACTTGCACACTCCATTTCCTCACCTGGCAGAACAAACTGCTGTTGGGATTTGTCTTGCTGAGAACCATTACATGGAAGGAGAGAAAATCCCTCTCCACTGAAAAGGTAAAAAAAGATAACTGACTATTTCAAACTCATCTACTGGATCGTGAGAAATGGGTGCATCAAAAGACAATTTAGTACTTGTCCTATTAGAAACATGGCCAAAGCTTAAGGCCAGTGATGACAAACCTATGACACGTCAAAGGCGACATGCCACAACATTTTGGGTGACACACTAGCGTTCACCAACACCGGAGTTACCCAAAGAAACTGCTTTTGCATTTGTTGTTCATGTGAAGTGCACTGAATTATTTTGTGCTAAGAGACAGTTCAACAACATTGCTGGAGAGGTAAGGAAGTTATTAATCTCAAAGACTATTTCAGTATACTGTCTCAATACAGTCTGCAAAGGGCAGTGCAGACATTGTTTTCTCTTCGTGGTTACACTTCTGCAAAGGGCAAGTAGTCTGCATTTCTAGGAGTGTGCTCTTTTGCATTCCTCTCAACTGTCCTTCTTAATCCCTGCTAAAACTGGCAACGTTTTACACTCAATAATGACAATAATTAGATTTATAGACTAATTTTACTTCAGAAAATGTATGTTAATTCATATTAATTTTTTTCTGTTGTTGTTGTTTGTCTTTCGGCTTTTCCCGGTTAGGGGTCGCCACAGCGGAACTCCGGTCCGCTAATGATTGGCAGTAGATTTTCACAAACGCTGAGGTGCCAGCTCGAAGTTCAACCTTCAATGAAGGCATGCCCATTTACGCATGTCTTTCGAACACCCACCTAACCGTGGGGAGGACATCCAGACTCCATACAGAAGGCACTCCATGCACTCCAGCCGAGAATCGAACGGGAGAACCTCTTGCTATGAGGCAACAACGCTACCGCTGCACCACCGTGGATGTACACATATTCAGTGTCTCAAAGTAATAGTACTAGTAGTTTAAAACTGTCCATGTCTCTCATTTCTAGATTTGTCCCCGATTCTGTTGAGATTTATCCCGGATGTACTGAGAGCTATAATGTTTTATTTATTTTTATTTACTTATTTATTTTGTTTGGAGGGTGAGACACAAACACAGTCAAGTTAGGCATTTTCCGAATTTTTGACACGCCAAGCCCAAAAGGTTCACCATCACTGCTTTAGGCAGAGGAAATCCTTTGGGACATTTCTTGCCTGCTTTTCTTCTGAGATAGAAATAGTCCTCAATTTCCTTCTTTTGTTGCAGAACAATGTTTTTGGTGAAAACATAACAATCCCTACTGCCTGTTTTCTGCCTTTCCTTTTATCTTAACCAGAAACTATTTAATTTGGTACAATACATAAATAACACCCCCAAAATAACTTGTTGTGTTATCTATCTACTTATTGCCTTCACCCTCTCCAGGCATTCTGCTGAAGTAAACTCCGGGTAATTAATGTCGCATTAAATGAAAGACGTATTTGAGGCAACATTCAATCACAGTATAACTACTTGAAGCATAAGTAGAGTAAATGCCCTCAGGGAACATTTTACTTTACAAAACCATGTCCTGCCTGTACACCTCCCAATTAAATAATACAAACATTTGTATCCTACTACTAGAATCCCAATTAAATAATACAAACATTTGTATCCTACTAGAATTTTCAGACTCACAAGAACGACAATAACAAAGGTCTATAAACTCAATAGTTTTGTTGTACTAACAATTTATGAAAGATCAAACAAATTATTGTATTCACTGTAACAGCATAAAAGCTTACTGTAATGTTTCCAGGTCAGCAGATGTAAGCTAATAATTTTAGCAAGTTCAATCATCACTATTTCTCTAGTAGCAATGAAAATATATGGGTCAGCTTCAGTAAAGCAGAGCTAAAGCCCTTACTGTGGCCCAGGTGACTGTGGATTAATTACTGGTTCAGGTAATTGACAAAGCTGGAAGGGGGTGATGGGCACTCCAATTTCGGAAGAATGTAGTGAAGTGAAGCCAGCCCCCGAGGAGGTGGGATTCGGATGCAAAAGATAAAGCCTGGCTGTGACTGTTAGTCTCTCCAAGCCACAGACTTCCACAGTGCATGTGCACAACCATGCACTCACACGAAGACATTGTGATCCCCATGGTGAAGCCATTCACTCATTCCTCCCACCCAGGATTTGTAGTTAAAGCCGTCACAAACGTGCTCAAAGCCAGGATGCTGACAAGAACACAAGCAACCGCATAAATTGTCCAGAAAAGGGCTAACTACTTTATATAGCTTACATACATGTCACTAGGACAATGCCATGCTACCTTTGAAACCGACACAAATGAGCTTTTCAATATACACTACTTTGCTCTTATTCAAGATAAAATGTACAGATTATAAGGAACTCTTAACTCTGCCCATACATGCTGTTCACTTGATATATAATCAAGTACATCTAACATACTGTAAAATCCTATGGCTAGTAATACCTCATTAATAAGATTCTCTTCTAGATTCTTTGGCTACTCAGTAATCTACCACAATAAAAAGCCTTCAGAAGAAAAATGAACTGCATCACTTTCTAATATTTGATATTCAGAAAAAGTAAGGCATTACCGTTTCAACCAACATCTCAGCTTGAACCACAAAGAACACAAAAAATGTTTAATGAAACCAACGACCTTGCCCTTCACTTTAATGTTGGTACCATCCAATACTTGAGCTCATGTGTAAGAAATGTATTTAACTTGGAATTTAATGAAGAGCAACCACTGAATGCCTCCTGTTGCTTTTATGAGGATGGATGGGAATTAGATGCAAGACTGGCACTGTCCAGATTTATTCCAACTCACTTCTACACAAATTTTGTAATATCATGTCCCTTAAAGTGTTAGAGTGTTTCTAAATTTTATATCAAAAAGCCCACCTCTTCTGCAATAGTAAAAACAGCTGTGGATGCCCTCAGGGTGCCAACTGTTACTGCATAGTGGAATCACAGCACTGATGCATCACCATAATCACTCACCTGTTGATGTCTTTCTAGCTGCTATGATTAGAATAGATTCAAGTTTAAAGCCACTCCAGGAGTTAATGAAAATGAAAACTCTTCTCAAGTTCCTATACTGTGACCCACGCTGTCATTTTACTCCCTGCTCAGTATGCCATGACATACAATTGTCACATGCACACAATGCAGCAACAGGATCCAGCCCTCTCGGCACATTCAGTATTACTTAGGAGGACAGCATTCTGCAACAAAACTTAGCCTAATCTCATAACCTTAAAGACAGGAAAGGAGAAACTCAGTGAGGATATGGGTATGATAATTCAGGACTGCAACACTAAAAAAAACTGCAACTCTATGGAAACATCACCGCCACCAGTTATATAAATCATACTAGTTTATTCTGTAAATCCACAGGGAAAATGAAAAATAAGTCCCTAGCCAGCTTTGTGGTGCAGGGGTAAGGTGTCTGTCTGCACCATTGTCAACCTAAATTCAGGAACAAACTCAGGCTGCTATAGAAGAAGGAGCAGTTGACAGCCATGCCTCCTATTCCAGGGGGAAGATATGGAGAAACCTAATGACTGTGGTAAAGACCAGGAGCCTTGCAGGTCACCTCACATTGATAATACAAGGTGGCAATGATGTCCTGATGTCAGTGCACTAGCCACTCTGACAGCTATGGCTACTGACTATCCTCTGCCAGAAAGTCAAACCCTACACTCTGTGCTCGTTGCTCCCCATCAGACCCACCTCCTCTCTGGACCTAGTAAAGAATTACCACTGAAGACTCAAGGGGCCTATCCAGCAAAGGGTCACATTAAGGACACCCAAATTAAACAATTTGGGGAACCAGGGATAAGCAAGCAAGGAAGTCAAGGAGGAATAGCCTGAGACTGCAACTTAACTGATTTTCATTTTAAACAAACAAGGCCTTCCCTTGGGGGTCTCTCTACAACATATACACAGTCCTGTACAGCCCTTCCAGCAAACAGACTGCTGCTCTTCTGCCTTAGTGTGATTGGACACCATTCTCTCACTTTTGTTTCCTTCCTTACATTGTTCTCCTTCTGAAAAGGGCATATCAAAACTACATTTTCTTTAGTTTTGCTCCTTTCCTTGTTTAAAGATACCTATTGCTTGCAGTCTCCATTTTCTGGGGTTTCTGCTTGACGCTCACAAAAATGAGTTCACAACTTCGTTTCTTACCTACTGCATTTTTAGTACTCAGTCTAATTTGATGATCCTCGGTTAACTGCCCAACTACTTTGATTTCTGTCTTCTCTGAATTGGTATTAACAATTCTTGTAACTCTCTGTGCTGACCTCTGTTTGATGATGATTTTTACTTTGGAGATTTGTATCAGTTCATCTTCAGTTCCTATACTGGCATCTCTTACAGTATTAGGTTGCTGTCACTCTGCCACTGAGTAGGTTTCCAGTAACATACAATACCATTTTTAATGCCTAACTACAAGCTGATTCTAGCCCTGCTTGTAGTTTCTATGTTAAATCATTCCTCTTGACTCTGTTTCTGGAACTCTGTATGAGTATTATGTCTTCCCTCTCTCCCTACTCCATTCTTATGCTGAATGGACCACAGTAAGTTGCTGTTTTACTACTTTCAGATTAAGTGCATCAGCCAGCCTGCCACACTGTGTCTATGGATTCTCTGTCCTCCCACAATACTTTAAAACATGGAGAAAATATTTTCCTAATATATCATCATGAGCCATATCAGGAGTTACAGCCACAGAATGTAAAAGTTTCCCCAATTTACATGCATGGGGGTTGTTACTTTCTATCACTATGAAAAAGAAGTTATGTACCTACCATAACGTTCCATGATAGTTGTCTTCTTCTCGCCTTCTTTCTTGCTGGTTGGGTTCGGAGCCGATCATCGGCTCCGACTCGGCCATCTTCTAAAGCTCGAGAGCTGTTTACTGGCTCGAGGCCACCCCATATCCCATGATGCCTGGCACTAGATACCCAGATCTCATTTGGTAAGTCTAACTGCAGACATAATAAGGAAAGGATCCTATCCTGGAACGTATAAAACCTACCAGAGAGGCTAATAGGCAGAAAGGAATAGCCAGAGAAGACTCAGCCAGTGAAAAAACATAAGGAACTCTTCTCAGTCTACTAGGATAGGGGGATGGAGGGTGGGACGCAAGAAAGAAGGCGAGAAGAAGGCAACTAACATGGAACATTATGGTAGGTACATAACTTCTTTATGTTGTCTATCTCATCTTCATTCTTGCTAGTTGGGACAGCGTCCCTAGCACCTAAAAACCTGGGTGGCTCATCGGAACAAACTCTTCAGAACAGTGGAACCAAAATCAGCTCTGCTCCTGGAAACCACATCCAACTTACAATGCAAAATGAAAGTATGTGGGTTGGCCCATGTAGCCGCAGCACAAATAGAATCCATGGGCAACCTAGCCTGAAAGGCCACAGAAGTGGCTAAAGCTCTGGTGGAGTGACCTTTTGGTCTAACAGGCAATTCTTTATTCCTCAGTTGATAGATAAATGTGATGATAGAAGTCAACCACCGGGGCAAAATTACTTTTGAGACTGGAAGACCTTGTTTACCCTCAGCATAAGAAAGGAAAAGTTGGTCCGATTTTCTGATGTCCTTAGTTCTATGCAAATAAAAGCATAGCTGCCTGTGAACATCTAACTGATGCAATTTATATTCTGCCCTGTTGGAGTGGTTGGGAAAAAACACAGGAAGGTCTATTGACTGATTCAAGTTATTCTCTGAAGAGACCTTAGGAAGGAAGGAAGGATTAGTCCTGAGAGCAACCCTGTCATTGTGGAACACTAGGTATGGAGGATGGGTACAAAGAGCCTGAAGTTCCGAAACTCTTCTGGCTGAATAGCTACCACAAAGAGGGTTTTCCAAGATAAAAACTTCAAGGAACAAGATGCTGCAGGTTCGAAGGGGGGCAAAATTAGAGAGGCTAAAATCAAATTTAGATCCCAGAGAGGTGGAGGATCTCTCACTGGAGGCCTGAGCAGAGTGGTCCCTTTGAGAAAGGCTTTACATAGCTTATGGGACATGATATTATTTTCCGACAGGCCAATGTGAAAATTTGAAATTGCAGCTAACTGACTCTAATTGTAGCGGAAGCGGACCCAGCATGAAAGAGTTCCGCAAGAAATTCCAAAATGTGGTGTACAGGGGCTGAAAAGGGGTCTATAATCTTAACCTCTACCCAGGAAGAAAAACGTTTCCACTTACTAGCGTAAGTTTTTCTAGTCATAGACTTGTGCGATGATAAAATAATTTCGCGCACAGAGGGGGAGATATCAGGAAGCCTGGCTAAAGTTGGAAATGGAGCAACCAAGCAGTGAGCTAGAGATTGCAGGGATTGGTGCAGCCGGCCCGATTGATGGATCAGAAAGTCTGGAACTAGGTCCAGAGTCCAAGGCTGCTCGAGAAGATGATGATGCAGGAATGGGAACCATATCTGTCGAGGCCAGTAAGGAGCAATGAGGATCATTTTGCAGCCCAATGCGGTAGCTTTCTGTATTAGCTTCGGAATTAGGGGAAAAGAAGTGACTGCATAAAGAAGTCCCTGAGGCCAATCATGAACTAGAGCGTCTCTGAGGGAATGTCCGGGATGTGGAAGGAGAGACAAGAAATTGCTGCAATTGCTGTTGAAGAGGGTGGCAAAAAGGTCGCAGCAAGGTTGGCCCCATTTGCGGAATATTTGGTCCGCAACTACTTGATTCAGAGACCACTCATGAGGCATGAGAATTTCTCTGCTCAGCCTGTCTGCTATGACGTTGGACCTCCCAGATATGTGCGTTGCGATCAGAAACCGTTGGTAAGAGATCGCCCACTGCCAGAGTCTGAGTGCTTCTTGACATAGGGGGGTAGGACTTGGTTCCGCTCTGCTTGTTGATTTACCACACTACTGACATATTGTCCATTTGAATTGCAATGGTCCCGGTAGGAAGAGAGTCCTGAAGAGCTTGCAACGCTAAAAGCACGGCCCTCATCTCCAAGACATTTATATGCAGATGGTACTCATGAGGTTGCCAGGTGCCTTGGACTGTTCTGCCCTGATAATGCCCCCGCCACCTGATCAGGGAGGCGTCCGTGGTCACAGTAGCAACTGGAGGGGGAAGTACAAATGGTCTTCCCCGGGGCACTGATGTGGAGACCATCCACCACGCAAGGTGCTTTTTGCATGCTTCTGTGATCATAATCATGTGAGACATGGGAAGCTGCTGGAAGGACCATTGGGTGAAAAGAAGCCACTGGAGAATCCTCATGTGAAAGTGAGCTAGAGGAACAAGTATGATCGGTGCTGCCATGAGACCCAGAGTTTGGAGGACGTACCTGGCTTGAATTCTTTTGCATGCTAATAAGGCCTGTACATGTTGGCGAATCACTAATACCCTGTCTGGTGGAAGGCTCGCTGACATGTCTTTTGTATTTAAATTTTGCGCCTATAAAGGTGATAGACTGACAGGGCGACAATGCAGACTTTTTGAAATTTATTGAGATACCTAGTCTGGAGCAAGTCTTGATGGTGTAGTTCTGACTCGCAGAAGGTGATGCCTGGTGGTAGCAGTGAGGAGCCAGTCGTCTAGATATGGAAACACCTGGAATCCTTGCCGTCTCAGGTGAGCAGTAGCTACTGCCATACATTTGGTGAACACCCTGGGGGCTGTGGTGAGACCAAAGGGCAGAGCTCTGAACTGATAATGGCTGGCTCCCAGCCGGAAGCGAAGGAATCTTCTGGAGTGTCTTTCCATTTTGATGTGGTAGTACGCATCCTGAAGATCTATAGAACACATCCAATTGTCCTGACCCAGAAAGGGTAAAATGGACTGTAGCGTGACGATCCGAAACTTCATTCTTTGTACAGACCTGTTCAGTCTGCTGAGATCCAGAATGGGTCTGCAGTCCCCTGTCTTTTTTGGTACCAAAAAGAACCTTGAGTAAATTCCGGATCCTTGCTGGTCTGCTGGGACTTGCTGGATGGCCCTTTTTCTTAGCAATTCTGAAACTTCTTGAACTGCTTGATCCCTTAGATTGGGTGGAACATCTGGAAGGGACTTGTTTAACACTAAGGGAATGCGAACAAAGGGAATTCTGTAGCCTCTGGATATAACAGACTGTACCCACTTGTCTTGTGTTATGTTTTGCCAGGCTCTTGGGTACAGTGATAATCTTCCCCCGACTGCCTCCAGAGGTGGGCAGCCAGGCAACCCTTCAGGGATGCTGGAAGGGCTTCTCAGAGAAGGATTCTCTGCTGCCCTGGTTTTGCGGACCCCCTCTGCCACAAGGGCGGCATCTATTATTGTTCCCTCCTCTGCCCCTGGATGGGAACTCACCACGTGTGTCCGGCAAGGCTCCCTGGGATTTCCGGAACCACATCTTTCCACTCTTCTGATATGGTCTGGAAGGAGTGGAAAAATGGACTCCCACGGCAGAGAGAGTCTTGCCTTCATGCACAAACCTGGTAAGGGTGTCCTTCACCTTTGATCCAAAAAGAGAGGAACCATCAAAGGGGGTGTTGGTGAAAGATGCTCTGAAAGGTGCCGCAAAGTTACATAGCTGCATCCAAGCGTGCCTCCTTAGGGCAACGCCTGTGCCCGTGGCTCTACTTGCACCATCGGCTGCATAAGAAATGAGCCTCATGGAGGAGTTCACCAACGAATTAAGAATCACCAGCTGGGAGGCTGCCTTAGCCTGGGCCCCCTCAGCTGATGGATCTTGGAGGGTATCTCCAAGCTCTTTAAGGAGATCCCTTTGAAGATGGGTAAAGTGGCACAAATAATTCAGAGACCTCATGAAAAAGGTTGCTGAAGAGAACATCCGCTTCCCATATCTGCCCATCGTCCTGGACTCCTTGTTAGGGGGATAGACAGATGAAGAAGTTTCAGCCAACTCCTTCTTTGTGGCTGTCGCTACGACCATGGCATCAATGGGAACACCTTTGGTCAAAAACTGTTTATCCTGTGGTGCAGTTATGAATTTAGCGGGTCTTCTGGGGGTCGGTTCCACTGTGTCTGGAGCTGACCACGCCTTCCGAGCCACCACAGACATCAGTGGGTCGAAAGGTGGAGACACCCAGGAGGTGGAAGGTCGGGATCCAAACGCATCCAGGAATACCGACTCATCCTCGGAAGGGCTTAGGGTAGTCCAGTTCCCCCTCTGCCTAAGCATCTCAAGGATGTCTGAAAAGGAGACATCTTCAGAGGGGGATCTCGGGGACCCTTCCGAATCCTCTAAGTTGGTATCTGATATGACAGACTCAGGGGAGTCAACATGCTTCCTCTTATGAAGTGGTTCCTCTGAATGATCAGGGGAGGCCTCGGAAGAGGAAGATACACCCAAGGGGGTGCCCTGAAGCATTGGTTCCCCCCCAAGCTTGGGATCTGGAGGAGGGGCAGAGGCAGACGCAGGCACCATAGAGGGAGAAACCGATGGGGATGATCGTGGGGCTGACTCAGGGGCCAGCACACTCCTCATGACTTCGAAGGCGTCCCTGCTCGGATGCCGAGAAGGCTCCAGTTCCGAAGAGATCGGAATCCCTCTCCGCACTGAGGGGGATGGCTCCGAAGCCAATGTAGGAGCCGAGCTCACCTGCGCCGAAGCTGCGAGGGGGAGAACGGGGTCGGACAATAGTCCGATGCCACTCGCCCCCTCGGAGCCGACAAGGGAGTCTCGGCACCCAGACCCTTCCAAGGACAGTACCAAGGAAGTGATCGGAGCTGACGAAGGAACTGAAGGAAAAGGTATCGGTGCCGACGGTTCCATGACTCGAACCCCAACAAACTCCGGCTCCGAGCTCAAGGGAGGAGTCGAAGGAGGAATAACTGCAGACATGGACGGAGCAGACACCTGATGAGGGGGGGGGGGCTGGACAACATTTTTGCTAGGGCCTGCCATTTCAACAGCCTACTGACCACTCTCTACACGTCGTGATCTGAAAGCCTTGAGGACTGAGAAGAGTGGGAGGACCGATGACTGTGCTCTGATTGGAGCAGAGGAGACCTCGGAGCCAACCGTATCGACTTCAGGGAGGGATACCTAGATCTCTTTCGACTCCCCGACGGCTCTAAAGTGTGAGTCGGGACCGACTGGGAGGCAGGCACATCGGTTCCGGCCGGAACCGAGGCAGAAGGAACAGCTTCACCCAACGATGGCTCCAAACTGGGAGCCGAAGATTTAGGTGGTTTAGAGGACTTCACGGGCTGAGCCTTAGCCGGTGAATCCTGCTTAACTAAACCCCGTAGGATTAACTTATTTTTACGCTCCTGCAGGACTCTTGGGCTGAAAGCATGGCAAACCGGACAAGAGTCCTGCAGGTGCATATGCTTGAACAATAGACACAAGAAGTGTGACCATCTGTCAGAGACATCTTCTGACAGCATGAGTCACACTTCTTGAATCCAGACACCTTGGTATCCTTGGACATCCCTGAACAAAAATTGGAACACCAAGAACAATACACAAACAATAGGAGATAATAACTATCACACACACTAAAGTTACCACACTAAAAACAGCCAAAAGAAATACTAACAATATTCTATGCTACCCACAAGTAAATAAAACTAAACTAGGTAAATACTAATATTTTTTTTGAAGAGAAAAAGGAAAGGGTTAGCCTCTAATTTAAACGGCTACCTATGTGAAGAAAGTGAAGGGGGAGGGGAAAACTCTCTAACTAAAACGAGTTTTCTGAAGGGAAAGGGAGGGATTCAGGAAAGAAATTATAGGTACAACAAAGATATACTGAGAAAGGTTGTAACTACAACTAAAAATCTACACTAACAAACCCTAACAGTTTTTATCAAAATACAGATAAAACAATGAAAATATACAACCTGAGCCAGTAAGACAACCTCACAGCAGAAGCGGCAAATGAGATCTGGGTATCTAGCGCCAGGCATCATGGGATATGGGGTGGCCTCGTGCCAGTAAACAGCTCTTGAGCTTTAGAAGATGGCCGAGTCGGAGCAGAGGATCGGCTCCAAACCCAACCAGCAAGAATGAAGGCGAGATAGGCAACTTAACATTGCATATTACGTCCACTTTTTGCTTCCTGTTAATCCTACGCTTACACAGCTGAAGACCTCTGACAAGGGTAATCAAACTTCCAGAATCTAGCAGAGAATGAACCTTTCTCCTCATTCAAAATATAGTACACTTCATTGGCCGAGTTGGAATATAATGACACAATACTCTAGCTGCAGTATTGTCACATTCCACAGGAACGGTTTTATTTGTAGCATGTATTTTTAGTGTCAAGTTTCTACTACTAGAATTCTATTCAGAATTAGTAGAAAAGAATTTAGCAGGTCGACTCATCTTCCCACACCCCATTAATCGCTACTTTTTGTTTCACAGTAGACAGCATATTTCTTATTGCAACTTTATACTTACTAGACAATTCAGATACACACATTCTGTCATTAACAAACGTACTACTGAAGTTACTAGCTTAGCAGAGTTCTTCAGGTCATTTTGCAACACCCACTTTTTTCACTTTACTACTGCTATCAGGTTCTAACCATAGCTTTAAAATATGCTTTAAGTAACACGTCTGGGCTCTTACTGGTCAGTCAGCATAACATCTTCAGTTATAAAACTTTATGGTTTGTATTTCAGAGCTTATCCCAGCCTTAACCAAAAGTCTGTTTAATCGGCTGCCTCCACATCTGTTGTATGTTTTTAATGCCTGGTGGTGTATAGTTCAAAAGCAGTCAAGCATGACTCCAGGCAATCCTCTTTACACAGTTTCTTCATAGCAGGCACATTTTTGGGAATAGCTATTGCTTTAACCAATCTGAACAAATGCTGTAGTAGATCTACCAACTTCACATCACCCTCTACCTCAAATTCCACCACGATATGTGCCCTTAGGGGCTCCTCCACATTTCTATGCACAAGTATGTACACCAGGAAAAGTACAGTTTTGTACCTACCATAAATGTAGATGTTTGAGTGTACACCCTGCTGCAGTCATCACACTTGGGTTATCCTGTCGTCAGGCAGTCCCGCAGTCGGCTGGAATTCCAAAGTCTTGGTCCGGCGTCGGTTGCTGTCGCTTCTTCCCTGACGTCAGTGCACCAGGGGTATAAATAATGCATCCAACGCCATTTTCTTCAGTTTTTCTTGCCCCAGATGTCAGGTGCCCCCAAAAAGGTGGTCAGAAATTAGTACCAAACTAAGAAAATTTTGCATAAACACAAAATCCCTGCAGCTATAAGCAAATACATCAGGAAGGTATTGTAGAGATTTAGCCAGTTAGATCAGAGGGGACGGAGGGAGGGTAACCTGGACTGCAGCAGGGTGTACATTTGAACATCTACATTTATGGTAGGTACAAAACTGTACTATGTTCATCGTGTTACCCTGCTGCAGTCATCACACTTGGGTAGAATCCCAAAGCTAAGGATGGGTGGAGGAGTCATAGAGGGTTAGAGGAGGCTAGAAGGCCCTGCAGAACTGCAGTGGCGAAGCCAGCCCTAGTCTTAGAGTAAAGAGGTAAGTGATAGTGTTTGGTAAAGGTGTGTACTGAACTCCAAGTTGCAGCTTCCAAAATCTCCTTGGTTGGAACCCCCCTGAGGAAGGCCGTAGATGTAGCTGTTGCCCTGGTAGAGTGGGGCCTAATGGTAGCAGGAACTGGTTTTCCATGATGGGTATAGCAAAAACGAATGCAATGTCCTATCCATTTGGAAATGGTTTGTTTTGATATAGCCTCCCCTTGTGAAGCTGTAGCATAGGATACAAAGAGCTGGTCAGATTTTCTGAAAGCCTTAGTTTTATCCAAATAGTAACGAAGTTGCCTGTGAATGTCCAAGGAATGCAGGAGTCTTTCTCCTTTGTTCTGTGGATTTGGGAAGAAGGTGGGTAAGTGGATGGTTTGATTTAAAGCCACACCGGAAACCACCTTAGGCATGAAGGAAGGATTAGTTCGTAGAGAAACTCTGTCTTGATGGAAAAATGAGGAAGGGTTCCACTGCCATTAGTGCCTGCAGCTCTGAGACTCTTCTAGCTGAAGTTATTGCTAGCAGCAGGGCAGTCTTCCATGATAGGAACTGTAGATCTGCAGAGAAAGCTGGTTCAAAGGGAGGTAGCGTGAGTTTTTCCAGAACAAAGTTGAGGTCCCATGTTGGTGTAGGTGTTCTCCTGGGGGGCCTAATGTTATTTGCCCCTCTGAGGAACTGCCTTAGAAGTGGATGAGAAAATAAGGGTGGATCCGTGTTGTAGTGGGCTGAAATAGCTGATGCATGGATTTCAATGGAAGAAAAAGACAGTCCTTTGTGCAACATCTCAGTTAAATACTGTAGTATGTGAGGCATGTGAGGCTGAATTGTGTCTTGGCCTTTAATTTGGTTCCAGGCACAAAACCTTTTCCATTTGTCCGCATAAGCCTTCCTGGTGCTGGGCCTCCTAGCTTCCAGAATAACATCCATAACTGCTTGGGAAAGAGGAGCTGGCTGGATGCTTAGTTGATTTGCCATGCAGCCAGGTTTAAGGTTTTGAGCTGGCTGTGAAGAATCTGATTGTTTTGCTGTGTGAGCAAATGGGTAATTTGTGGTAAAATCCAAGGTGGGCCCTGGGCCATATTCCTCAATAGCGGGTACCAGTGCTGGCGTGGCCAGTCTGGGGCTATGAGTATCAGTCGTAGTCTCTCCTTCCTGACTTTTAGAAGCACCCTTGTGAGGAGAGGCAATGAAGGGAAGGCATATACTGTCAGGTTTTTCCAGCTGAATGAGAGTGCGTCCATTTTCCAAGCTTGATGGTGAAGTGTCCTTGTACAATATTTTGTTAGTTGATAGTTTTGAGGGCTGGCAAACAGGTCTATGTCTGGAAGGCCCCATTTTTGAGTTATCATTGCAAATACTTGTGGATCCAGTTTCCACTCGTGGGGATCCATGATGTTTCTGCTGAGGTCGTCTGCCAATGTGTTCTTCTTTCCTGGCAGGAATTGAGCTTGTAACTAAACTTGGTAAGCCAGAGCTGTTCCACAAGGTCATTGCTTGCCTGCATAGAGGGTAGGAGTGTGTACCCCCTTGTTTGTTTATGTACCACATTACTGTGGTGTTGTCCGTTCTTATTGTAAGTTGCCCTGGATGTAATAGATTCTTGAAGGCTGTCAGAGCATTCTGTACAGCTAGCATCTCTTTTTGATTGATGTGCAGATTCCTTTGATCTGCAGTCCATACGCCTTAAACGCACTGTCCTGCCATGTGTGCCCCACACGCATAGTCCGAAGCATCTGTTGTCATAGTTTGCCTGGCTGGGGGCAAGGTGAAAGGCTGACCCTTGTTGAGGTGACATGCCTGTGACCACCACAGAAACTCTTGTTGTAGGCAGGGAATGAGAGCTATCATTGTGTCCAAGCTGTGGCTGTGTTGAGACCATACGCTTTTTAGGTACCATTGTAATTTCCTCATATGCAGCTTTGCAAATGGTATTAGTATTATACAAGATGCCATGAAGCCCAAGGCCTGCAGAATTTTTCTTGCAGGTAGTTGGGTCTTTGTTGCCATTGTTTTGAAATATTGAGTCAGTTGTATTTGTTTGTCTGGCGTAGATAAGCCTTCTGGGCCGTTGTATTCAAGCTGGCACCCAGGAATGTCATATTTTGTGAGGGTACTAGTTTTGATTTCTTTTCGTTTACTGTGTACCCCAGGCAACTTAGAAGATGTTTTACAAAAGCCAGATGTTGTAAGAGGATGTCCTTGCTTTCTGCTTGGATGAGGTAGTCGTCCAGGTATGGGTATATTTGAATTTCTCTTTATCTGCAGTATGCAATTACTGGTGCCAGGCATTTTGTGAAGATAAGCCAAAGGGCAGTGCAGAGAATTGGTAATGGGTTGAACCTGCAATGAAACGGAGGTATCTTCTGCAATTTTGTCTGATAGGGACATGCAGGTATGCCTCCTTGAGGTCCAACGTAACTAGCCATGCTTCCTTGCCCAACATAGGAAGTAGCTGCTGTAGTGTTAGCATCTTGAATTTGGGTACTTGTAAGAAGGTGTTTAGAATTGAAAGGTCCAGAATTGGTCTCCAGGCATTGTCCTTCCTGGGAACTAGAAAGAGTCTTGAGTAAAATCCTTGGCCTTGCTCTCGAGTAGGTACCAGTTGAATGGCTCTCATGTCCATGAGAGCTGTAATTTGTTTTTGTGCCTCTGCCCATTGATTTTGTGGCAGGTTTGGCATTCCTCTTTTCATTGGTAAGGTGTGAAAATGGAATCTGTATCCTCGTGAAATTATGTCTAGGACCCATTTGTCCTTTGTGACAATGTGCCAGTTGCCCGAAAAAAGTGCGAGTTTTCCTCCCAAGGGGGCTGCTAAGAGATTGTTGCTTGGCCAGATGAGGTGCAAGTCATTGAGTTTGCCTTCTGGTAGTTTGGGACCTGTCTTCTCCTCCCTTCTGTGTTGCAGTGCCCCATTGGCGAGGTTTGTACTGGGCTTGAGGTTGTCCTCTGCCTCTTGGACGTCTGTATTTACCCCTCTGTGGTCTGTCAGTAGCTGGAAAGGACCAATTTTTTGTTGGCCAATTTCTGTTGAAGCGAGGAGGCTGTACCTGTAGGAAATCTTTGACTGTCTGCATGGATTTAGCCTTATCCTCCATTTTCTTTAAGACTTCTTCTGCTTTAACTCCAAAAAGAACATCCTGCTGTAAGGGAGCATCTAGAAGCTTTGCTTTAACATGATCAGGCAGAGTTTGTTCCTTTGACCAAGCATGCCTACATATAACAGACCCAGTGACAGCTGTTCTGCAGGAAGCCTCTAAAGAATCAAACCCACATTGTAAAGTATGTTTGCCCACCTGTTCAGTTGCGTGCAACAGATCCTGCATTTATTTCAATTCAGACTGTTGAGGGAGTGTGCTCATTCTTTGTTTTAACTGAGATATAAGAAATTGCTGATACTTTAACATGTGAAATTGGCAATTTAGTGCCCTCATAGCTAAAGTGGCTGAGGTGTAAACCTTTTTCCCCCACCTGTCTAGTGCTCTGGAGTCCCTTTCAGAGGGTACAGGATTTTTTGCCAGAGAAGCCTTAGCCCCTTTGGGACCCTGGGAGATAGTCTCTGGATCAGCAACAGGACTTTTATAAAGAAATTTGTGGGAATCAGGCACTCTATAGTATCTGTCATGTTTGGCCGGAGCAGGAGGCAGAGAGTCTGGGTTCAAACTGGATTCTAAGTAAACATCATCCACAATGTCTAAAACTGGGGGGATGGCAAGTGGTCTGTGTTGGGGGAGTAAAAGAAACTCTCTGAGCCTTTTCTTTGAGTCAGAGTAGTCCTGACCTTCCCAGTGAAAGTGTTCCCTCATAGCGTGCAAAGTTTCCCCAAAGGAGTAGTCTTCAGGAGGAGAAGCTGAGGGAATGGAATCATCAGCATCAGAATCTTCATAAGGGGAGAAGGAGTAATCCTGGTCCTCTGAGGAGCCTGAGGAAATGGACACTTGTTCAGAGGATGCATAATCTTCCTCTTGTCTAGGCCTTTTGTCAGGAGGGGGTTGGGAACCCCTGATTAAAGAAATCAAATCTTCAGCCATTTTGAGCATCTGTTTCTTAGGCATGGGGCCTTGAACAGGGGACTGAAGTGCAGTCTTTTTAGGTTTAATATGAGTCTTCGTCTTAGGGTACGTTTTAATGGTGAACGTCGTCGGTCTGAAGACGCCTTCAGAAGCTGACAGAGTTTCTGCAGCACCGATATCTTTTTCAGCGGTGTCGTTGGTAGGGGTTGTACAAAATGGCTGCGTCGGCCTGGTACTTTCCGCCAAAAGTTCCAAAGCGGTCTCGGGTTCCAGATCTGCGGTAGTCAGGGGCTGCGTCGGAGCCTCACTGCAGACCGGTGAACCGGAGACCGTACCAGCCGAGGTCTCGGAGTCTGGCTTGGGTCTAGGCTGCCTGTCCTTATCCTTGTGTTTTTTGTGCACGCCGGTAGTCGGTTGCTCCGACGGCATGGTGTAGTTAAATTTTCTACCGAAGTAGTGTCGTGTGAAATCAAAGCGTCTTTTTATAGTACGCTTATTAAACCTAGCACAAAAACGACAACTAGTGACGTCGTGGTCTGGGCCTAGGCAAGGTATGCAGTAAGAATGAAAATCCTTATGAGGTATTTGCTTCCCACAAGAAATACAATTGTTAACTTTTTCTGACATCTGTCTGAGGTAAGAAAAGTTTCCCCAACGGGGTACTTAGCTTTATTGAAGACTTCGGTCTGAAATTCGAGTTCAAAAATCTCAGGAGTCAGCTGACCGGCAATTGCGAACTGCTTCTGCTTTGGGCACCGTGCGGCAAGAAAGACTGAAGAAAATGTAGTCGGATGCATTATTTATACCCCTGGCGCACTGACGTCAGGGAAGAAGCGACAGCAACAGACGCCGGACCAAGACTTTGGAATTCCGGCTGACTGCGGGACCGCCTGATGACAGGATAACCCAAGTGTAATGACTGCAGCAGGGTAACACGATGAACATCAGCTGGGGGAAAAATTTTTGCTGCTACACACACACAAGAACCAACTGTAAAAATGCCTCAGAGAAATGGTAGCAGCTTCACAGAAAGTATTAGTAGCTCCATAAAGAATTATTAGCCAAATAAGTCACACACTTGGAAGTAGAAGTATTCTGCAGAATGGTAAACTGGCAAGCCTTTAGCCTAACTAACCATGCAAATACACAACTGGTGAAAGCAGCCCCCCCCCCCCCCAAAAAAAAAAAAAAAAAAAAACTTGACGTACCAGTTAAATAAAAATAATGTTTACTCAATAAGTACCCAAGGGAAAACAAAAATAAGAACTCATTTGGCTCTATGCATAGATAAACAGAATAATACTTCAGGGTTTTCTGCAACTTATATTAACAATCTAGTAAATCCCTTCCAGCAAATAGGCTGTCTTTAGAAAGTCCTTGGCTGTAGGCCTCACCAAGGCATAAATTCCAGTTATGTACTGCATGTATTTCCACTAGGTACACCCTACATAAAGACCAAAATGGGCTTTTGGACGCCATTCCTCCAGCATCTTATTTCTGAACTTCCAAATGAGACACTTGTCTCCTCATTTGCTGTTGACAAAAATACCTTGTTATACACATGAGTAATCTACAATTATGACTTCATTACCTAATTAATATATGCAAGTTTCGGACAATTTGTCTAAGAATTTCTGAGCCATAAATCACTTTTAAAGACACACAATACATTTTTTCAAGCTCAATAAACTACAATATGAAGTACAAATATGTCTCAAAAACTGGAATGGAGTGGATGATTTTTAAGTCAGAAGAAGAATGAAGGACACTTTAGGAAAATTTTAATAGGTTTTTAAGAATGAAGAACCAGAATGAAATATCAGACAGTGCAATATATGAAATGAAACAGCATATTTATTTTGATTTACTAAAAGGGTTTAGGGTACTGATCTTACTGAATCATTATCATGGTCAGTAAAGGATGTAGCAATGCAATGTAATTACTGAATAAACACACAAACAAGTTAGAATTTGACTAATGCCATTTAGGGTAGTAAGACATGAATAACATTGCTAATAAAATACAATAGTTTTGTTAATACTTTAAATACTTCAAATAGCCTAAAGAAGCCGAGAAAGTAAAGTTAAGCAAATGGACAAGACAATTAAGAAAGAGGAATAAAAGTCTGAGAATTGAGAGGAAGGAAAACGAAAATAGAAAAAGGAAAAAAAAAAAAAGAAAAACATGTTTTACCCTTCCCGTCCCCCTCTCATTTTTTATCTTTGTTTTTATACAAAGGAGGGAGGGTAAGTAAGGAGAAATGAGAAGAGTGAATGGGTATGGTAGAATGAGATAATAAAAAATAAAAGTGAGGTATGAAACAGGGCGCGATAAAGTTTTCTTCAATGTACCAGTGAAAAAAATGTACAGATATTATTGGATGAGGTATAGCAAAAGTTTTATGGTAACAAAGTACAGTCGTGTAAGTAAACATAACAGTAGCATAAAGCTATGTGAGACATAACCTGCCAAAGAAATAAGATGTCCAAACAATATACTAAAGCTTTGGGGCACATTTCTCATGCACCAAATATATGCTAAAGTGAGAGTGTAATGGTATAAATACGGGAATTATGTTGATCTACTGACATCTTCCTCCATGAGATTAAAAACTAAATAAGATATACTGGTGCCAAATTTCAGAGCTTTCTTCCCTCAAAAAGTGAGGCTATAACCGAAAGTTATGTCATGTCCTTGTATGTAAAATGATAAGTTACATCATGTCAGAAACAGACACCCACTCCTGCAAGGGGAAAAGAGCAAACAAAACCAAAGGTGAGGGAGGGTGCAAGCACTGCAACAGTGATCTATCTGAACCTCTATTGTTAGGGTAAGTTCACTTACACAACTGTACACCATTCATCATTAGATCACTGCTGCAGATGCATAAAGCTATATAGGATGATTGCCATAGCGCAGACTGTGGAGGAAGCTGGACCAAAGTCTAGAAGACTCTGGAGAACAGACTGGGCAAAGCATGTTCTAGATCTGGAAAAGGAGTCAGTTTTGCAGTGTATAGAGTAAATATACAGACAGGACTGAATTGCTACTTTGAAAATAGCTCGAGATCACCCCTTTCTAAAAGGTCTCAGAAGCAGTCACAACTTGAGTGCAGTGTGCTTTGGCATATTTTTTTTTTGGGGGGGGGGGGGGGGCATGTTGAGAAAAGTAGGACTGAATAACCTGAGATAGACATCTGGATAGAATTTACTTGGAAACGGTTTGCCCTTTTTCTTACCTTCAAAATAAGAGTTGGTATCTTCTTCTTTCGCCACAGCAGAACTCCGGTCCGCTAATGATTGGCAGTAGATTTTTACGGTGCCGAGGTGCCAGCTCGACGCCCAACCTTCAACGAAGGCACGCCCATTCACGCATGTCTTTTGAATGCTCAAGACCACAGGGAGGACATGCAGACTCCACACAGAAGGTGCTCCAGCCGAGAATCGAACGGGAGGACCTCTTGCTGTGAGGCGACAACACTACTGCTGCACCACCGTGGCTTAATGACAATCTGAAATAGCTATCTTATCCAGGTAACATCTATGTCGTCTTTCTTTTCTGTTCTTAGGCTGGGGAAAGAATACAGGGACACAAAAAGACTGACTTAAAGTAAACTAAGTAAAGTAACCTTGGGCGTTATTGAAGGACTGGTTTTAACAGTCACTATCTTTATGAAAAACCAAAAGGGACTGAAGACATGAGGACTTATACTTATCTAGCTGAAATCACAGCAATAAGCAAAACTGTCTTCCAAGTAAAACTTCATGAAAGAAATAGTTGTAGGCTCAAATGGTGATAGAATTAGATTCTCCAATATACAATTAAGACCGCAGGATGGAGCCACCTGCTTTCTCAGTGGTCTTAAATGCTCCCCCCACTTTCAAAAACTGCTCGACTTGGAACAAGAAACAAAGAAGAAAGGACAGTCTAATGACAGACAAGCAAAAATGACCAAAAGATGTACCCAGACAGAAGGTGAGACAAGCTATATTTGAGCAATTCACAAGTGCTGGAGAACCAATGGAGCCCCTGCCTGGGTTGGGTTCTGGTCTCTGTTATGGTACCAACTAGAAAATCTTTCCCATTTGGCTGAAAATGATTTTTAGTGGCATTTTTTTCTAGCTTTCTTTAATACCTGTTTGCATGTCTTCTGTAAGGTGTCTAAATGGGATCAAAGGCCTCTCATCATTAGTCAGTGGGTTTAGAATACTTGGGTGATAGAGAGACCCCTTTATGAACAATCTCCTGGAACATGTTTTGAAGGAACATCTATTCATAATGGTCTGCCCTGCATGTGTTCAGCAGTCTACAAATGTGTTCTACTCTGACAGAATGAAGGTTGCCTGAAGGTAGAGACTGTGCTGAGTTGCTAGCTCCCAAGCAATCACAGCTAGTCTGCACAGGGGTAAGATGTGGAACCTCCCTGTCTATGTATCACATCACTGTGGCATTGTATGCAATTACTAACAGTGGTCCTCAAGTCCACAGCTGGTACAAGGCTTTCATTGCCTTTATCACAGTCATTTTTTTGAGTTTTGTGTGTTTTTTTCCCCCTTAAGTGGGGATTTCAAATCCCTTGGAAACTGCTCCACAGGCAAAGCCCAAAGTATTTGTGGTGACAGACTGACTTGGAATGGGAGAAGAAAGGGGAAGACATGGATTTAGTTCAACCTGGTTGGACCACCAAAAGAGCTCCTTTCTGATAAAGTTTTGAAATGGAAAAGGAAACACAGTGGGTCTTGGTGCTGTGAACATACAGATTTCTGGAACCACTAAATCTTCTTCACAAACTCTGGCTATAGGAACCATGGGGATAGCTGACTCCATGTAACCTAGAATTCTGAGGAAATCTATTGATGTGGAAATGGACTGGCTCCAGTTCCATGAACTGATAATAGTAGAAAGAAAGTTCCTCTGGAGGTATGCTATCATAAGTGAGATGTTCAGAAGGCATCCCAGAAAGGTTATACATTGAGATGGAACTAGGAAAGATTTTTCTTGGTTATTTTGAATCCTAGTTTTTGAAAAACGTTTATGGAGAAAATAAGGGATGGTTGAGTGTCTTGTGCAGAATATGCTAAGATGAGGAAATTATCCAGGTAAGGGTACATGTGAATTCCCTGAAATGTACAGAAGGTAATGCATTTTGTGAAAACCACTGTGGCTGTAGCTAAACAAATGGCAATATGCAAATTGAAACTGCAACCCATACATAAAAGAATCTTAATACATGCAGTAAACTTGCATACAGTGATATGTGCATCTTTGAGGGTGACTAAGTAAAAGTTGGTGGAAGAGGAGGAAAAAGGACTGTGAAAATCAACATCCTGAAGTTTGATACAATGAGAAAGGAAACATCCAAAACCAAGATTTCCTTCTTAGGCAAAGAAAAAATCCTGAATAAAAAGTCCTTTCTATGTTAGGAAAGTGGAGCAGTTTCTACAGCACCTTGACAGCACATGTTTGCTAAAATCTGAGGGAACAACCAGATCTGGTTTCTTGGAGGAACTGAGATTCCTGTTTTCAGAGGAAGGGATGCTTGCTGTCATCTGAAGCCCTTTTGAATTGTTCTTAGTACCCAGAATCTGTTGTTTATTTCCAGATGTGTAGTGAAAGGGAGAGATTACCTGGTAGTTTGAAAGGGTGGCCAGGCTTGGGGGTGAGATAAGTCTACAGGTAGGGTCCATTCCCTTTCGCTTTTTAAGTTCTCTTGCCACTTCATTTTATATTGCAGCTTAGTTGACTTTGTTAAGTTGGCTTAAAAAGTTTTTTCTAAAGAAAGGTGCAGGGCTTGAAGGATAGTTCTTCTGGTACTTAGGGAATGGTGAAACAAAAACCTGTTTCAGCCCCTACATTAACTTTCCGCTCCCCTCAAATCTTTTAAAGACCTCAACAGAGGAAATTCCAAAAATATTTTTTTTTCAAAGGGGGTATTCAAAATCTGACATTTAACATCTTCTGGGAAACTGGAGCCTGACCTAAGCATACCTTTGCATTATGGTGCCTGAAATGGCAACCCTTGACCCTATGTTTACCCCATGATAGGAGTATTTTATTGAATGTTTTGTGACTTGTGATACAGAGGATACCAAGTTTGATAGAGAAGTCATAGTGTCTGAAGCAGGAAGACAGCAAATGAGCCACTGCAAATCACAGAAAACAGAGACCAGGTATTCTAACGCATACATCTGATATAGCTAATTATTCTGAAAGAAAGAGCAGAATAAGCCTATACTTTCTTCCTGTACCTGTCAATGTCCTTGTCCTCCTCCTTGTGGACAGGATTAGAAGAGGCCAAATACTTAGACCACCATCTATGGAAATGACAGGAGGATCTGCTAAAAGGTTTCTGAAGAGGTACTTTTGTGGATCAGGTACTTTATAGAGCCTATCATGTTCTTAGAGTGAAGCACTCTGTCCTCTACAGCCTATCATGTTCTTAGAATGATGCACTCTGTCCTCTCCTTAAACTCAGATGAAGCACCATTCTTCCTTCCTGGCCATTGCCTGACACAGTCTGACTCATTGTGTTTGAATACTAGCCCTTAGTGGATTCCCTAAAGCATCATCAGAGGAGGTAGGAAGACTGAACTAATGGTCTGAGGGCTGTGAGACTACCACAGCAGGTACATCAGTCCTAGACCAGATTAAAGAGGTGGGCAACTGTGCTCCTACTAAACCATCTTTAGTGATTTTTCTCTTCTTCGACTAAAGAGGGACACATCTGATGAAGATCTTAAAATGCCAATTCTTTGAGAAAAGTCTAATGTTATCAAGACTATGACAAATTCTTTTCAAGGTAAAGGACAAAGAGATGTCACTGCGATCATGTGAAGGAGCAAATACTCCATCACAGGTACAATGTCAGACTCTCCCAGTGGTTCTCTCCCAAGCTATACGACTAGACATCTCACACATCCAGTTAAACAGCATATTTATAAAACAACATGCAACCTTCCCAAGTTTAATCCAAAAATGTTCATTACAATACTATCATCTATTAACTGGAACTTCCTAAAAATCCTCTCCTTAAACAATGCTGTAAATGAATGCAATATAACTTTTCTAAATATCCTAAATAGTCTTGCACCTCCTAGAAGAGACTTGAACACAAATAATGTAATTTGGCTATCCAAAAAGAGTAGAATACTAATGCAGGACAGAGAAAAGGCATGGAAAGAATGGCAAAAATATAAAACACTTCAATATCTTGAAAATTTCAAAATGCTTTGCAATCGTACTAAAAAGCAAATAAATGAAGACAAAAAACTGTACTATAACAACTTTCAGAACACAACCCTAAAAGATTCTGGACATCCATTAAAGAAATCTTACATTCTGGCCAAAAATTCAATCCAAACCCCTCTCCAATAACTCATCACTCAAAACTGCAATACAGTTCAACTCTTACTTTACAGATAGTACAGCATCTTTACCCAAGGATTCCTCAACATCTAATCCCAACCCAGCCCAAAAGCCACATATCACCACAAACCTGTGCCACATCCTATATAAAACTGCTGTTAAACTTGAACTGTGTTCTTCTTCAGCTGATGACCTTCCAAGCGAGTACCTAAAAATAGTCACTAATAGCATTGCCTATCCTGTCTCAATCGTTATAAATAGGTCAATCTAGAAATCCTACGTTCCCTCTCTCTGGCAAAAGACACACATTATCACTCTGCATAAAAGAGGTAATTTGACACACATTAATAACTTTATACCTACAGCAATCTTATCTTCCCTCACCAAAATTTTTGAAAAATGTATTCAAAAGCAACTGCTAGACTATCTCCTGCAGGAAGAACTTCTATCCCCTATACAACATGGCTTACATCCTTCACATAGTACTAGCACTGCCTTTCTAACATACATAGATACTGTCAATAAAGCTAGAGATAATGGCAAACTAGTCTCATCCTTATTTCTAGAATTGTCTAAAGCCTTTGACACAGTTTGTCACAGCAAACCTCTACTTCAAATGTCCTCACTTTGTCTCTCTCAGCCCATCATTTTGTGGTCAAAAGCTACCTGTCCAATAGGTATCAGTCAAAATGGCACTCCATGCTCTCTCCTTATCTCCCAGTCACAACCGGAGTAACACAAGGTTCTATCCTTGGTCCCCTCCTCTTTAACATTTTCACTAACATCCTCTATACTTTCACACAACAGGCCACCCTAATACAATACACAGAGGATTCCACTCTCATTTGCACATCTGACAACATGGTACACCTTAAAAACATTACTCAGGAAGCTTTAACAGCCACTGAAACATGGCTTTGTAACTCACAACTCATGCCCAACCTAAAAAGACCAAACTACTACCTTTCCCCCCAAAATCCTTCTCTCATGAAAAAACAAAATTTAAAGTCCTCTCTCTTGATAATACAACCACTGAAGTCACTTCTCAAAGCACACCATTAGGAGTGATAATGGAAACTTTCTCACAGAAGTAACTAAAATGACTTGCCATTACTTATCTCCTCCCCATTCTTCTTTATGGCACTCCCATCCTTACTAATCTCTACGCTTCACAAAAATTAAAACTTGAACAATGCTGTAACAAAGTTGCTAAATTAGCAGCATATACCCCTTTCAGAACCCACTACTGTACAGCACCAGAAAGCCTAAATTAGGCAGAACTGCCACATCAACATATACACAACTTACCATCTGTAAAATTTTCCAGCATCCATCTGCCTCTCCAGCACTAAAAACATTCTACACAACTATGTTCCCAGTAGGTCATTGTGATCCAGTGACCAAAAACTCCTGTCTACAAACCCAGCAAAGGATGTTAAGGCCTGGAACTCCTTACCTGTATCCATCAGGTCTATACACACTCTGCCATCTTTCAAAACCACTTTGAAAGACTTCCTAGTTAAAATCTGACTCTCTTCTTGCTCTAAACCAGGATAAATTATATCCCTAAATGTGAACAAGTACCTTTTCATGCCTTATACCTCCTTACTCTCCCTTCTTCACTTACTTCCTTACTGCTACCTAATTCTCTTTCCTGACTTTCTCTCTAAATATACCATAAGTCTGTTTTTCATTCACTTCATATTGCAGTTCCTATTAGTATTAGACTAACTTACCTTTAATTTCTCTACAAACTGTCTAAATATTCTCTAAACATTAAACAATCGTCATATACCTTATATCAATTCTTAACCATTGTTTTTATACATTAGATCCTGCTCCCATCCCTCTTACATGGGGCCCCCATTTTCACCAACCTCCACCAATCTCTTAAAAATAAACTCTAATCATGTTATCATAAAATTGCCAGATTTGCAACTGGCTTACCTTACCGATCACACCACTGTCAAGCCCTTAAAGAATTAAGCTGGCTTGAATTCCAATACTATCTCGACTCCACACAACTAACACTAACTCGTAAAATAACTTACAAACCACATAGCTGTCCTGCCCTAAAGCACATTCTACAATCATATTCCCCATCCTGTAATGTGCGATCCACTAATAAACAACTATTAACCACTATCAAACCTAACAAAAGAGCTGGTCAGAACCTCTACTCCTATGCCACTGCTAGAAAATGGAATGCCCTTCCCCCATATATCACCCTCCTAGACTCACTGAAAGCATTCAAATACTTCTTAGGCAATCAGATCTGTTCCTGTGCCTAAAGCTATAGACCACCATAAATTATATACCACCTCTCTTTCTCTTTACTCTTCAGCTACTATGCTAACATAACTTATTTTTTCCACACCACTTTTCCTTTTCATATTTTAACTTCTATTACCTTCAACAGCTAATACTTTTATGGCTTAATATCCCCTTAATTTTATTTTCCTATTTACTGTTGCAGTTCTACCTCCCTCCTCCTGCTCTCAAACCTTTACAATTCAACTGCTCCTATCTGCACTATCAATTCAAAACTTTCTTTTGAACACACCTTGTTAAATCATATAATTTTGACACCTTATGCCTAGTATATGTATTATATTAGACAGCAACTCCATCAACTGTTGACATATGTATGTGTATATAACAACTCTGTCAATTTTATCAACTTTTCTTAAAATTGTTTTAATACCTTAGCTATGTATATCTTTTAGTAGTGGAGCTTTTTTCCCTGGGCCTCCAATTAAAATGGGTTTCTGACCCAGTGGACTTTCCCGGTCAACAAATGTCAATCAAATAAATAATTATGACTATTTTGCTATAATTATTTAAACTGCAAATGTTTTGGCTTTATTTTTGAAGACTGTAAAATTGTTCTTAAAATGTTTTGCAATAATTTGAAGCTTTTCTACCAGGGCCTTCACTGAAAATGGGAATCTACCCAGTTGGACTTTCCCGGTAAACAAATACCAATAAACAAATACATAAATAAATAAGTCACCCATCGAAACTTTCAACAAGGCAGAAAATGCAGTCTGTAGGAGAGTTCTTGGATAATATCGACCTACCACATGCATACTTCCCCTTTCTGACAGACACATGATTGAATTACACTAAACTTTTCAGTGAAAAAAGAAAGGAAGGTCCCAAGCGGGATGCTCATTTTCCCTCAAAACTTTAATTGCAACTTGATCATGAACACTGAAGATGGTGAGAATACTAAATGTTTCACTAAGCCCTTCAACAGCAAGAGCTCTAAAATTTGGAGCTTGTACATCCTATTTATACCAGCATGTCCACATGCTTCAGCAGATGTGTGGTGTGTGTGAGGAAGGCACACTTCAGTATATTGTCTAGGCAGCCAGCATCCTTGCTGCTGAACCAGTGATCTAATGACAGACATTTATGTAATTCTGTTATGCTTGAATCATGTACATGATGCATTTTTAAATAAACTTGTTTTTTTAGCTGGGATATTGAGTGTGTCAATTTTTTTAAAGGCAAGATTTCCATTTTTGCGATGCAATACTAAAAAAAAATTGTGGCACATGAAGTGAAGTTTAGTTTTAGGTGTTTGCAAAGACAAACAGGAGGCAAGTGACCTTACTAGTACTCTTTTTATCTGCTTTACTTTCCTTCGCCTACCCTGAACCGAAAAGAAAAAACGATTGAAATATGCAAGACAAGACAATTAATAACAGTGAACCCATAATTATGCAAAGTCCGTTGTATTTTATTTTTTGTTGACCACAATGAACAAATGGGCAGGACTCGTTTTCAGCAGTGGCCTAGAACAAGGAAAAACAACAGTAAAAAACATTCCAGAAAAATGTTGCAATATCTGATATTCACATAAGGTTAAAGTTGTGAAGATATGACATTTCATCACAGAATCTGTGCAAGCCAATTACTTCTAAAATGCAGTACAGTAAATATTGTTAATTCAACAGCTGAAACTGCAGGAAAGAGGAGACACCAGGCTTCAATAGCTAAAGAATGGGAAGAGTACCAAGGATACTAGGACAACAAAACAGCAAACTCAAAAAAACATTATATAACCAAAAAGTAAAATGGTACTTGTCAAGATGCACCCCATAATGAACCGTTAAATCATATTCTTTAAAGCACAGACAGCAAGAAAAGGAAATACACTAGTAAATACAATAAAGTTAACTTCTGTGGTAATTTTAAATGTGCAGCAACACAACTTCACTGCAGGCAATATTGTGCTAGAAATTGTGGTCAGTATTGGAGTCTTTGAAATACTGCATCATATTTGCAATTCCATTCAGGGCAGAATTACCACTTATATGCAAACACTGTTGACAAAGACATAACTTTCTGTACTGAAATCAAAGTAAAGCTGTTGACTTGTGTCCACTTTAATCTTAGTCTAGAAGGCATCAACAGAATTCAGTCTGTCAGTTCAAACAAATTTTCATAAATTTTTTTAATCGCATTAAACACAGACGTGTGCGTGTGAAGTCTCACCTACTAGTTGGTAGGTAGACAAAAGCTCTTTACACTCCTGTTTTTTGTTTGTTTTTTTTTTACTTACTTGCATCAGTTTTAACAATGTGTACAAACTAATGTTTTTTTCTCAATGACAAATGTTACCTTTTCCTTTATATCAACATAGACCCAACCAGTCTCTTATCAATACATTTTTGTAACAAACCTCCTCATTCTAATATTAAGGCCCCTGAGACACTGGTGCCTTCCTTTCCTGAACAGATTCACCACTTCCTACAATTAAAAAAATTAGTTGTAGTTTCATACACTGAGATTAAGTCTCTTCAACAATGGTTCACAGAGGTGTGTATGGACTAAGCTTGTGTTAGTTTTACAACCTGCAACATCTGCATAGTTTTGTTATGCACGTATGAATGTTGGTAGTGGACCTGTCTTCCTATGATACCAAATTCTTCCTTATAGTGTAATAATAATCTATGAATTGATCTATGCTTGTCTCAGTTATAGGCAGATTACATCTGTTTTCATTATATGGAGCAAACTGGAATAGGAGTCAGTCCAATTTAACCTGCTCAGTCCACTGTCATAGACTGCTGTAAGTTATCTTATACCTAGCACATGCACAGCCCTTGTATGGCACTCGGCATACAACTTAGTGCTGATATATCACTAGAAATATTAATTCTTTCATGGAAAGAGTGGCACATTACCTGACAAAGGATACAAGGGAGATGGAGCCAGTCATTGGGATAGCTAGATATTTCCAGCATAGTCCTGACTAGCTGCAGTTATGATTACAACAGCATAATAACACTTAGGAGTTATTATAACTTATCTGGTTGTCATGCATTTGTTAGTACTTGTTATCCATTTTAATAAGGCAAATTACATAAATGCGTCACATCACAGATAACTGATGTAGTAAAAGTTGTGGATAGGCAGTGATAATAGGTATATAAAGTGTCTGCATCAACTAGACAGCAGCTACGCAAGAAGGGAACACAGTAAATAAGCTATAACCTATTTGCTACCTATATTTATTTTACATTTGTTGACTGGGATAGATTGGCAGAACAGGGATCAAAGATGAGACCTATCCTACTTTAGCTTGGCCAAACAGCCTACAACATACATTTATAGGATCATAGGAGGTTACTAGGCTAATGGCCCTCGGGCCCTTACAAGCCAAGCTAAGAGTTTACCCCAAAAAGAAACCTCAGTCAGCACTTGTCACCCCTGTCAACGAGGGATACAAGTGGAACCCCTGGGACAAATTTGTGGTTTCCCATCCACTTATCAAGGTTGCACTTGAAGACGGACAGCTAGGTACTCTGTTTGATGTGTATGGGAAGTCTATTCCAGAGACAGGGCAGCCTTTGGGAGACAAACCTGTCTCTCCATCAGGTTTTGTTGATGTTGCATATTAGATTAAGGCCTTTGAAGTGGGTAATGCGCAAGGAGTTAGACTTACAGATATGGAGCATCTCTAGTACGGCAGGGTCCGAGATTGCCTTGTAGGCAAGACACAGATCACCTCTGAGCAATCTGTAAGAGACCGAGTATACTGATACTGATTTGAGCCTGTTTGCATAGGACAGGTGTTGGAGGCCATGGATTCTCTTTGTGAGGTATTTCTGTGGCGGTATGTTAACATCATTTGGGGAGTCAATGACAGCACCCAACTTACAGTCGTCCTCAAACTTGGTCAGCCACATGCCTTTTGTCTTTGCCTGGACCTCTGAAAAGTAGATGACAAACAGTAGGGGTTCCCAGGACAGATCCCTGGGGAACTGCACTAGTGACAGGTCTGCTATCAGAGGTGGAGGTGTCTATTTTGACCTTGAGGGTCCTGTTGGTGAGCCAGCTGGCCACTCACCTGATGAGACAGGGATTTACGCCAAGTTGTGCTAGCTTTTCAATGATACCTGAGTGGGGGATTTGGTCAAAGGCCTTGGCCAAATCAATGTAAGCTGTATGTACTGACTTTCCCTCATCCAGGGCCTTGGCGACAGTCTCAAAGAAGTCAACCAGGTTCAACAGGCAAGATCTGCCCTTGACGATTCTGAAATGGGTGGGGTCAAGTGCTTGGAGATTGCCTATGTCCTTGTTTATGAGATCCATAATAATATGCTCCATGGCTTTACAGATCAGACTTGTCAAACCAATGGGGCGATAATTTCCAGCGTCAGTAGTGGCACCACCTTTGTGCAAGGGGATGACAATGGCAGTTCTCCACTCTGCTGGAATGAAGCTTGTACTTAGGCTTTGGTTGAACAGAGTGCTCAGTGGCGAAGCTAGTTCTTGCTGGAGATTGTACAGAATACAGCCTGGGATACTATCAGGTCCGAGGAAGCTGTGTTCTTTGCTTTGGATAGGACCTTTAACATTTGATCTCAAAAGATGTGAGGTGTAGGACAAGCATCGGGGATGTCAAAAGGGCCTTTGGGGTGGGATAGGGGGGTGAACCTATCGGCTACCAGGTTGGCCAAGTCAATAGGATCAGTGTAAGTGATACTGTTTAATACTAATTCAGAACAAACCTGGGCTTTGCCATGGAGGTTCCTGACATAACTGAAGAAGGCTTTGTGGTTTCCCTTTGTTTTGGAGGCTAGTTTCGATTCATAATTGGCTTTGGAGGTTTTCATTAGTGATCTAATTTGCTTGTTGAGGCTAAGGACGGAGTTTTTCCAATTTGGAATATGTTCCTTTTTACCCTGGACAACAGTTTCTTCCTATTGTTGTAAAGCATGTTGATAGAGAATGTCCACCAAACAGGCTTGTGTTTCTTGTGTAGCAGGTTTTAGTTCTGTTGGGTATAGCTGAGTCCATGAAGTTGTACAGGTGCTTGTATACTGCATTGGCATACTGTTCAGCATAGGTGTCTGCATCCTGTGAGGGGGCGGTGGTGTGAAGCTATAGATACCCTCCCTTAGGAGGTTGTAGTCAGCTTTTGAGAAGATTTTTAGCTTGATTAAGGCTCGGGGGGGGGGGGGTTGGGTGGGACAGTAACTTCAAACGAGACAGTCTGATGATCTGATCTGACCATGGAAGAACATACTATGGGAGTGGTGCAGCGGTTGATGAACCAGCTTGAATGATTTGGCAGTGTGCTGTGTGTTAAAGCATATATAAGTAACGGATGTCTTGAAAACTGGAGTTAGACCTGATAAAGCTCAGTTCAGAGCTAAAGCACTCATCTATGTAATATTTTTTTTTATTTTTCAGTAAAGAAGTATCAATTTCTATACAGGGGATAAGCACTTGACTACTCTGAAATCTCAAATGAGACTGGCTACAATGTGTGGTTCTTTTTTCTTAGTTTTAAGGAGGCTCAGCAATTGACTTTGATGTTCAAGCAGCAGCAGTTTTCTCAGTGGCCTAATGTTTTTCCTTAAAGGTGAGAGGTATCTTACTTTCTAATGCTGGAAAATTATTGTACCTCACTACAAGGGGCAAAATACATGGATCACAAAGTAGAAAATTTTAGAGTGGGTTGAAACAAAAATTGCACTCATGCACATACTATTCAAAGCATTAGGTGTACATAGTAAGGGTGAGCAGAAATAAACCGGCAGTTTTTTTAAAGTCAAGAAGAGAATAAAAAACTTGATATTACACATACTTGGAAGTGTTAAGTGTTTGTGTATACCTGTATATATCTGTATCTACAGACATATACAGATACACACCAATGCACCTATATATGTGTGTGTGTGTGTGTGTGTGTGTGTGTGTGTGTGTGTAAGCATCCACACGCACATGTATGTACACATATACATATCTAGTTTGCAGAATCAACAGTAATTTAGATTTAAAAACCTGCACTCTGATTGGATGGACCATTCACTGCACCTGCTGTAAATTCAGCATTACCCACAGAAGTAGGTGAAGGCAGCCGCATCTATTAAAAGAAAAGCTACAGCTACTATGTCTTATGTTCTGCTAAGCAAACAGAACAAATTTAATTAACAACAGCATGAAGAGATACTTCCACCCTCCTGAAAGAAAAACACAAAAAATATCAGAAAGTGCATTTAAGCTAATGAAGAGGTCTTTTTTAACTTGTGTTCATAGTCTCAGAAGCACAACATGGCAATGTGCGAGCTGATTGTGAATGATGTTACCTAAACTGAGGCTGAAGATACAGTGAACCTAATGGCCAATAAATTCAGGTCTAGCTTTACCACTCGCTTACCTCCATATATTCCAAAAGATATACCAGATACTGACTTGCCTCCAACTATCACATAAGACCAAGGTCCTAAAAGCACTATCAAAAGCTAAAAATACTGCATTGATGGGTCCTGATAATATCCCTGGATGTACCTTAAATAGCATGAAGCACAATTTAGCCACACCCCCTAACAACACTTTTCAAGCTCAGCCTCCACACAGGTTTTGTGCTAAGTGAATGGAGATTAGCTACAGTTATTCTCTTGCATAATGGAGGGTCTTCCACAGACTCAGGTAATTACAGATCCCATACGTCTGACCAGCCTGATATGCAAAGCCATGGAAAGACTTATCACAGAACTAATCAATAAAGATAAAAAAACTAGAAAACACTGGACCCATCTCAGTTTGGATTTAAGGGAAGATCATGCTTACTCAACCTGGTGGACTGCTTTGAAAAGGTTACCAAAGCAATGGGTGAAGGAAAAATGGTACACACCGCAAAACATCAACCTGGGCAGAGCTTTAGACACAATCCCTTACTTAGGCATAGTAGAAAATCTAAATAAACTGGGAATAAAACCTTGTGTCACCCAGTGGATTGGAAAACAGCTCACAGAAAGCATGCAGAGGATCAAACTATAGGAAGATGCCACCGCAAACAGACAAGTCACCAGAGGAGTCCCCAAGGGTGACATGCTTTGACCTCCCCTGTTTGGCATCTACTTCTCTGAAGTAAAATCCGATATCAAAGGGCTCTGGTTGACTATGTTTGCAGAAGACTGAAAGCAAGGAGCAGTCACTGAATCCCCACATGACTTAGCCATCCGGCAGGAAGGTTTATCCCAAACAAATAACTGGTGTCAGAATCATGCATTAAAATTAGATGCCAAAAAATGGATCATCATATCCTTTGGGAAGTTATCGACTCCAAGGAATTACCACATTGACAATACAACCCTAAGAGTTGACCTAGTAGTTTGGGATTTGGGAACTTATGTGGACAGTGAAGTAACTTTCAACCAACATGTGTACATTGTCATAAGAAAATGCCTCTATACTACACAGCTTCTAAACAAGGGGATTCTATCCAGATCTAGAGCTGTCACTGTCACCCTTTACTCAGCCAGACATAGAGTAAAATGCCTTCTTTGGCATGTATCTGTCCAAACACATGCAACAACTGGAAATCTCGCAGAGGTATCTTACTAAAAGAATACAAGGCCTTGTCAGACTGCTACATTTGTACTTCCCAAAAACAAACCATAACACAATTCCCAGGGGGCAGTTGATGGCCTACTCTTATGAAGAGGGATGACCACTGTGGTCCTCCATTCATCTGGTACGTAACCTGTTTTTTGGCTGAAGTTGAAGAGTGCCTCAAGTGGTCCTGGTGAGTCATGTTTTAGGCTATTTAGGAGGCAACCAAGGATATTTTCAGGGGCCACTGAAGCATTGTCTTTCACCTTAAAGAGTTCCTCCAGAACCTGCTCTCTGTTGATAGCTGGGAGGATATGCTAGAAGGGATTTCACAGGGGATATTTGGGGGGGGGGGTGAAGTTAGAGCTAAATTTATCAACAAAATTTGCTATGTCACCCTGGGCAGTGAAGGTTGTGCCATTTGTCACCAGTTACGCACAATGCTGATTATTACATTTATGGTTCCTGACATAGTTGAAGAAGGCTTTGCATTCTCCTTAGCCTGGGAGGCTATCAGGACCCTGTAATTGGCCTTGCTGGACTTTATTAAACCACTTTGTTTCTTGTTTAGTTGAATCAGACAGCTCTTTTCTCTATAAGAGCTGCTCTTTCTGATTTTGGCCATGACTTTTTTCTTTTGTTATATAGCCTGTTAAGGTAAGGATTCCATCAGTATGGTTTGGTTTTGGTGTTAGATCTGGGCTTACATCTGGTAGATACAGCAGCCTCAGTGCAGCCATTTACATGTTTGTACAGGAGTTCTGTAAATAATTCTGCATAGGTAGCTATTTTCTTAGAGTTTGGGAGGGGGGGGACATGAATGTTGTCAAACTGTCTCGATTTACAAAGGGACCACCTGTAGTGGTTCCCGGCTTCAGTTTATCCTCTCTTCCAGTACATTTCTTGGAAGTTCCTGTACTCAGTGTGTTCACAGTCTATACTGAGACAAGCCATGACCTCACATCACACACTAGGAGAGAATACCCAGCCCCAGAAACCCACACTTCTCCCCAACCAATTCACGAGTACAACTCCTGCACAGTTCCAAGAAAAACAATGAAGATTTGACACCTACTCTCTTAAAAAGTAATTTAACATGTTTGCACATCTTGTAGGAAACTCAACATCTGCAACTGGACAGAGGGATCATCCATGCACAGGAACATGACAACCAGAAACAATCCCCATGCAGACATAATGGCTAGATTTTTACTGAATCAGCTAACATGTGAAAGGACCTTCCTCAATGGGTCCTTGACTGGCTTAATGCTTTTCGTCAACTGGAATTTGGTAAATATTTGGTAGCTCTAAACTTTAAGAATGCATGCCATCAGTGCTGATCATATAGTGATGTCACATGCTGGCTGCATAAGTACAAATATTTCCACAGCCAGAGTTATAGCTGAGGCAGCTGGTGCCTTAAGTAATACCAAAGTTGGCACCCACAATCAATAAAAGCTGAAGAGAAAAAAATCTTCCAGCACTAGCATTTCTCTCTCTCCTCATCATTACAGAACACATGATTACTGGCACTCATGCCCAACTCTGACAGATATATGCCACTGATTGGAGGGATCAACTGGAACCTCTGTTACAGTGCCGAACACACCCACTCACAGCTTACATCTATGGCAGCTGCCTTCTTCACCCCACACTAGCTACATCTCTTACCAGAACATGCCAATTCTTTTTTGCCACTTGCACAGCTGGGATATAAATCCTAGATGCCACTAATGAAGTTCCTGCATTTGCATATCAAGATACAAATTCACAAACTGTTTGTGTGGTTGTCAAATTAAAGACCCATTCTAGCATCACCTGTAGCCCTCAGGAAGACAAACTATACCAAGCACTGCTGCAAGCACCAGAGGCTCAACCCTGCCACTCAGCTCTGCTTTTGGCCTTTTTATGATCAAACAATGACAATGGATGGAAGTTTCTCTAGTGGGACCTGCCAGAGGACCTTCCAATCAGCCCTAGCATACAATGAAACATTGCTACGAAGATCAAAATTTGGAAGGCAGGTCACTGCCTAGATCTTCTTGAGTTAAGTCCATTTGTAAAACATTTTTCTAGTCCCCGTACATGTACACACAAACACACTATATATAGACAAGGCCAGATCAGTTTACATCTGTGCACTGGCAGTGGTTCAAAGCTTGTGGGCTTTTTTTTTTTCTTCAAGCCTGTGTGACCATTCATTCAATAGATATATAAATATGAGGGAAGAGGGAAATGCTCCGCTGCACAAAAAAATTGTTTTTTTTGTCCAACTGCGGCTTGTAATAGAAACATCCTGTGTACTAGCTGAGGTACAAGCCCCTTCTACCTCACTGAAAACTTTATTGAGAAACAAATACACAAATAAAATATGTTCCAGTTTGGAAATGAGGTGGCAACAAAGGTTAAAAAGTAATATAAAGTGGTTTTGAAATAAGGAAATCAGAAATACAAAACTTTATTAGCTGCAGCAGAAAAAAACTGCCACTTAACAGATAGTAAGAAAAGTATCAGAGGGAGACATGTAGCATGTTTTAACTGTGGATAAGCTGGAAAAGAAAAGATGACTGCTTCAGCTCAGTATTGTCATTTGGAAAAGAAGTTACCATACCAGCTAAAAGAAATGCCATGGGGAGAGGTCTTGCATTTAAATGATGAACAGTGTGAACAATAATCTTGGAGCCAGGAGGAGGGCCCACTGTTAGTATGACGTCTATTAATATGAAGAGCTGTTTGTTAAGGAATAGAGGCATATTCTCTGACATATTTCTATCGTTGTCAGTGGGGCTTCTATCACTTTAATATTATTTATTAATTTTATTTATTTCCAGTTTGATAACCGGGGAGGTCCACTGGGCCCAGAGGGCCCGTTTTCAGTGGAGGCCCGGGGAGAAAAGCTCCGTATTACATACAATTAGAACAAATATACAGTTTTACATTTAGGTCTGGAGAGAAAAGCTCCTTATTACATACAGTTAAAACAAACATACATTTATGTAATTATACATACAATTATAAAATGTTTTAGAAAAGAAAGTATCTTACCACATCTATCAATATTAACACACTTTCTACTACTTCACACATTTTGTAACTATGTATTTAGTTTCAGATAACTTATTCAGCACATTAACGTTCTGGAAACTGATTTGCCTATTATCTATGCATATGTATGTTTACTGGTTTGCACTGTTTTATTGTACGCTTGAGTTATAAGAGAATCTAAAACAGATTTCAGGCTCACAGTGGTAAAAGAAATTAAAAGTAAACAGCTGAAGATTAGCATAGAGGCTAGATAGCAGACTTCACCTCATTAATGAAACATAAGCACAGCTTCATAAGTTAATCATACCTCTGAACTTTTAGCAAAAGAAACCCCGACAAAGCTAAAAAGTGGGGCGGGGGGCAAAGACCCAAAAACAGAGACAAATATTAAACAGTGCTCTTAAAAATATAGGAAGTTGCTAAAAAAACAAGTTTTGTGTTGACCTGCATTTAGGGTTGCCAGCTGTCCGGTTTTTGACCGGACTGTCCAGTTTTCTAACAAATTGTCTGGTTACAAATTTCACTCAAAACCGGACACATGTGAAGTCCGGGTTTTGTGCCACTGTGACTGCCACAATTTGTTTTGCTTAATTCCACGTTTCAACACAACATCCAATACACTTCCGGTACCAGAATTTATAGTACAGTAGCACTCCAATCATTACTTACTGTCGTGGTAGGTGGTCAGAATGCTTGGGATAACTTGTTATTGTGAGAAAGTATCAAAATCTCGCAGGCGTTGAATTAACAGATATGCGTCTCTTACAGCTGATGTTGAGTGGACACTACGGGGAAGAAAAGTAGTTGAGCTGCAAAAGTTGTGTGCAGAATTTAGGAGGCAGGTAGGTTTGGTTCTGTTGGGAACGATAACCATCAATTTATTTGGAGGTGTGAGTTGGTTGTATATTTTGGGTCTAAAAAATGGTTGTATTTGTCTTCATGGACTAGGGAATCACTTGGACTAAACAGTTTAAACAATTTGGGAATGGGTTTGGTCCACGTCTCGGGGATCATAACACTATAACAACACATTACATGCACAATCTGATAAATTAGTGCGCGTTTTTGTATTGGACTCTCTATGATACAGACCTGAGTTATACACACTAAATCTGAAACGTTCCCTCTTCAAAGCAGCGGAACTGCCTTAAACCCGAGTTGCTGTGATTGAGTTTAGTTATTTCTATTAATTTCCCCTTGTTTACAAACAAATCTCCAAGAGGACTTGTATGGTAAAAACGTAGATTTAAAGTCTATGCATTCATCATCGGCATTTGACTTCATGCCAATCATCATCACCATTTTCAGTGGATAAGAACATTTTCTCTTTCTTGATCCCATTACACAATGAATAATGTTGATAAGCTTTACAGGAGGTTGAGACATGCCATCTTTTGTGTAGCTTATCCCAAACACAGCAGAAAACTGCTGCATCTTCTTGAGTAGTTTAGTAGTATTGATGTAGCAGTCCATTCTTTGCAGGCAGTTTTCGAAGTAAAGCAACACTGAAAAGAGGAAATAAGATCATAAAGCAGTCAAGCCGTGTGATGAGGTTAAATGCGAAAGCAGTATGTACCGCTGGTTTGTATTATTTTCGTTCATTACTCGCTTTAAATTTGTAATTTTTTTGGGGTAACAAAAACAAATGTAGAGTAAAAAAATGAATGCAGAATACTAGCAGAGTCCTGATCAGAAATCAGTAATTATGTTACATGTGCTTACACGTTTCTGTAGTGGGCGTATGTGCAATCACATACAGTGCTATACTGTAACATAGAAAATGTGTTTACTTGTAGTTTGCAGACAGTTTGTCATATTGTGGAACAGATGCCTAGTCATTAGGGTTACCAACTGTCCCTCGTCCCTCTTTGGGCAGTTGTGTGGCAAATGTCCTGAGATTTTAGGACAAAAAATATTTCCCAAATTTCTTTAATAGTTGCATAAAACAGTTATTTTGTATTTGAAACACTTGAATGTTATAAGAAATAGCATAAACAACTCAATTGCTGCAATAAGAAGCTTTTATTTTGACAAAAAGTGAAGTTCTGTCTTCTGCACTGGTGGATATAAAGTAAATAAAATGAGAATGGTTGTTCAGTTATGAATTAGAGCTACTGTACCATTTAATGAAAAATAGTTCTATGTTCCTGCTTTTCGTGGACATGTTTGAGTTTGATTCTTCAAGTTTGCTTTGTCTGTATAACATTTGCAGTTTTCTGGTTAATGCTGTCAAATAATTATTTTAATTGCTTCACTGGAACTAAGAATTTTAGGTTTATATTTCCTATATGATGAGCAGCAAACAGACACTTCCTGATTCTGAGTCATGTGATGATACAACTGGTTGATAATGGTGTACTGTACTGTATTTGTATTGGTAATATACAATTGTACTGTTGCCATTTTCTTGGTAAAATAAGGCCATTGTGGGTGATAAATAATATCGGGAACAACCCTCCCTATTTGTGGCATCAGGCGTCAGAATTTCCCTTGGTGGTTTGTTATTTTCCCTAGTGCCCAACTAGTTAGACATTATTAATTACTTGTTTACATGCTAGCATAGTCTTTGTTATTCATCTATCATCAGTAGAATAACAACGCCTATGCCAGCACAGTCATTGTTATTTTTTTTATGATAGAATGATTATAACTATCATCATCAGTAGAATAACAACGCCTATGCCAGCACAGTCATTGTTATTTTTTTATGATAGAATGATTATAACTATCTTCAGTTTTTAACATGCATTTGTTTTCAAGATATTTACTTGCTTAAGGGTCACACTACTTTTTCTTTTTTCACTTAACACATTTTAGACACCGTTACCACCACCTTAAGCCCAAATCATGGATAGTTGAGGGGTATGATGCCTTGTGTATGAGTACTTCTCAACTCAACCTGACCTTTACTTAGATTTTAGCTCTGTCTCTCTTAATCCCTCCTAAACTGGTGGCTTTTGGAGAAAAGGTGCTGCATTAAACTTAAATAATGATAATAATTAGTGTTATGGACTTTATTTCAGAAAATATATATATATATATGTATATATATATATATATATATATATTAATTCACGTAAAAAAAAAACTTTGCTAGAATCTCCTTGTGTTCTGACTGAGTGTGCTTCTCAAACAATCTGGAAATATAGAGCTGATAAATATTTTTTGGCACTTTTCAACTATTCAGCGTTGAATAAAACATGTACTTGACCAGACACATACAACAGCTGGAACATTTTTAAAGCTTCCTTACTAGAAGAATCCAGTATCTAAACACATTGTCTTATACAGATCACCTTACAACCCTATCACTATACTGGGTCTCCTACAGGTTACTGAGCAGGAGCGGCCTTAGGTCAATTGGTGCCCTAGGCAAAATGGCTCCATGGCACCCCCTACCACACCATCTGGTGCCCCCATCCTGTCTACCTACACCAAATAAATATGCCTAAGTCCGGCTATGTTACTGAGAGATGATCTATGTCTGGCATACAAAGCATCCTTGGATCCAGCACTGATGGACCTTTTGGACATCCACAAAACGAACAGTATCAGAACCATTAGATCCAAGGATTTAAATTTTGCTTGTGACATAAATAGGCCATGTTGATGAGACACAAATGTGTCTCAGAGGGTCCCCATGCACTGGAACAAGCTTCCCATCCATGTGAAGCAGAGTCCATCCCTAGCCCTATTTAAGCATAATTTTGACCAATAGGTGGGAAATTGGAAATCATTCCTGTTGCCACCTATCCGTCTTTTTCTGGACTATCCACAATCAAATCAATTCTCTGGTAGTCAGGAAAACACTGTACAAACCAGTATTCTGTTTCATAAACTATCAGTGTTTGTTAAATTGGCTGATTTACTATGCTTTTTGACAGAAAAGCCTAGTCAATCGGCTGAAAGCAGGCATCCAGAACAGAAAAAGAGGGCGTTCCCATCAGCTGATGTCATGGTGATGTCACAAAATGGGCAGAGCATGGATGGGAGAGGGGTGGGAATGGGTGGAGTTATGGGTGATGCGAGGGGTGTGTCTTAATCCGGTTTTAATCACAAAGAAATCTGGCAACCCTACCTGCATTGTCTGAAGGATATGAGGTCTGAAAGTCAAACGTCTATGTCATGACTACAGCCCTCACTGGTTTGATAGAAATCCACACATTTTATAAAGAACTGACCAAAAATATGAGGAAAAAATCTGGACTGTTGAGAGTTATGAATGTAATACAAAAAAGGGGGATGGTACAGAATAACTTAAAAATTAAAAAAGAAACATTTCTCTCAAAGAAGAAAAGGTGACAGAACACACATTTTATTTTTGCATATAGAGTAATGTGGTTCAGAGCACCATAATCAACTTAGGAAACTGATTGATATTTTTAGACAATTTGGAGCCTGGGGGATGGTCAGTCTTGGAAACAGTTAACAAGAATCAAGGTTATTACAGACTACACAAAGTCTGGAAAATCAGTACTGTGATGACATACTTAAATAGGAAAGATATGACCTCTTGCTCCCCCAAACAAAAGTTGCCTGTAATCCTGCTTCTAAGTAAAGAACACACAGTAATGCATCCTGTCAATAGCACGTTGGATAGAAGGGGAAGCTCGAAGGGATACTAAGCTGCTGCCCGGCAGATACTTGAAGAACTGTCTTGAAGCTTTCATGGAATCAGCTGACTTAACTCTCAGAGAAAAAACATAATCCTGGAGATATGGATGTGGTAAGATGACAAACAACCACTTTTTATTTTTACTTACTGTGACTCCATTGCAGACTCTTTAAAAAGAAACAGAATACATCTCTTATGCTCACGGATAAAGACAGTACTAAAAATAGAAGAAATGAAAGCATCCTTAGACACTAAATGTTGCCTTTTGATAGGAAGAAAAAAAGTCTAAATTACGCGTGCTCTTAAGGGCCATCCTTTGTGAATAAAGGAATGGTATAAGTGTGCTGTCATTTAGTCAGTAAGGGTGTTCACTTATGTCTACAAAGAGGAGCTTTACTTCTCAAGGAAATTACTAGATATTGTTCAGCTGTTTCTTGTGAACCCAAGGTATTCCTCTCCCATCTACACAAACTATTCTACACTCACTGCTTTAACAAGCATAGATTCAATTCAGAATGGGGAAAGAATGCATTACAGGAAGAAGTCTTTAGAACAAGTTTTCAAGTGTTAGTGGGACGTGTTATATAAACCATTTGAGGGCCCCTACTTCTACCAAAAAAAAGCACAGCAACATGTTTCAGTTTACATTTACCTTTTTCCTGACATCGCCTTCAGCGCCTATTCCAAAGTTATTTAATTTGTAAACATTCGACCTGTATTGTTGCCAACTATATGACTCCAGATTAATAAACAAATTTTTAATAAAAAGGGGTAGCACACTGGCAAAGCGGATAGCACTGTCATCGCAAAGCAAGGGTTCTGTTTCGATTCTCGGCTGGGGTGGGTTCCCTGCAGAGTCTGCATATCCTCCCTGTGTTCATTTGGGTTTCCGCCGGGTGCTCCAGTTTCCTCACAAATTCCAAAGACATGCAGTAGGTGGATTGGATACTCTAAATTGGCCATAGGGGTGTGTGTGGGGGGAGTGAGTGGTATGACAGAACAACTGCAGTAGAACTAGCAACCCAGCCATGGGAGCCTTGGCTCTAGATGATTGTCATTGTTGATGTGACACTCCGACCCCACGGGCAAAAATGGGAACAAAAAGCTATGGATGGATAAATAAAAAATATAACTTTATGCACTATTTATTATTATACATAAAATTTATTTTTTTTTCTTACAAGTGAATTCACAAACAACATTCAGTAAACTTATTTGAAATCTGTTTATCAATCTATGTCCATCAAGTTTACACATATGTACTATTTGTGTTTCTTATAAATAACACAAAATGGAAACAATTATTTTTCTTTACAAAAGTCAGAATTGTCTAACCCCCCCTCCCCAATATTGTAATCTTTTTTTTTTTTTTTTTTTTTTTTTTACTGTTAATTACACAACTACCCCACCTCAATCTACACACACACCTTTCTAACTACATTCTCATCTTCGGTTACCACTGCCATCTAGTCTTTTCTACATACTGAAACCAGGGTAACCATCTTCATCATATTCCTGTCTTCAGTTATGGTGGGGAACTTTCTGTTCCCAGTTTTGAATTACTGCCTTTTCTGTGACCATTAAAAGCAAACCTGAAAGGTTATTTTCATACATAGGTAGCCTGTTTGCTCAACCAGATCTGACTGAGGAAAGATTTACCAACTCACTGTTATTTAATAATTTCCCTTTAGCCCACATGAAACATTTTTCATATCTTTTACAATAAGGCATAGTTCATCTTGTCTTTCCAATGTGTCACCCCAAAGAAAATGCTGACAATATCCGTGGATGCATACTAAATAATATGAAGCAAGATTTAACCACCCCTCTAACACTGTTCAACCCCAGCCTCCATACAGTTTTTTTCACCAAGAGAGTGGAGAACAGCTACAGTCATGCCCCTGCATAAGGAAGGACCTTTCACAGAACCTGGTAATTACATAATTACAGAACCATAAGTCTGGTCAGCTTCATATGCAAAGTCATGGAAATAATCAATAATAAGGACATGAGGAACCTCCAAACGCTGGACAGGTCTTATTTTGGATTTGTTGAGGGCACATGCTAACTTAACCTGGTGGACTATTTTGAAAAGTTTGCCAAAGCAATGGATGAAGGTAAAATACTACACACCACATACCATGACTGGCCAAAGCCTTTTGACACAATATCCTACTCGGGCATAGTAGAAAAGCAAAATAAACTGGGAACAAACTCCTTTTTTACTCAATGGATATTCAACTGGCTCACAGATAAGATGCAGAAAATCAAATTAGAGGAAGTCACCTTCACAAAGACACCAATCACCAGTGGAGTCCCACAGGGTTCTGTTTTGGAACCTTTCCTGTTTGGCATCTACTTCTTAGAAGTAAAAGCTAACACTAAAGGGCTCTGGTTGATTTTGCAGATAACTGCAAGCTAGGAGTACTCACTGAATCCACACATCACGTAGCCATCCTGCAGGAAACTTTGATTCAAATAAATAATTGGTGACAACATCATTTACAGAAACTAAATTCTAAAAAAAGTATTATCATATCCTTTGGGAAGTCATCCACACTGGGGAACTACTACATTGACAATATACCCCTAAGAGATAACTTCCTAAATCCAGAACAGCTGGGTTAAGTGGACAGTCCCCTAACTTTCAATTAACCTGTGTCCACTGTTGTAAGAAAGTCCTTCCATACTATGCAGCTTATAACAAAAGGGATTGTGTCTAAATCTAGGAATATCACCCCCCCTTCACTCAGCCCTCATTAGGCAAATCATTGAATTGAATGCCTCCTTTGGCAGGTGTTTGTCCAGAAACATGCAATAGTAATTGGAACATCCACAGAGATACCTTACTAAAAGGATTCAAGAAGTAAAAGTACAGTTTTGTACCTACCATAAATGTAGATGTTCGAAGATCCACATTGCTGCAGTCCTAACACTTGGGTAGTCCGCTGTCCCAGTCGGCCCGAATACCAAAGTATATGGCTGACGTCGGTCAAGGCGCATTAGTCTGACGTCAGGACGTCAGGGTACAAATGCGCATGACCGACGTCATATCCTCAGTCTTTTCTTGCCCCAGATGTCAGAAGACCCTAAAAAGATAAGGCTAAAACCAAAAAACACCACACACTCCTGCACCAAATATATATATACAATATATACAAATTTACAAGAGTATAACCTCACCCACACAACCACCCCTAAACACAGAGGGGAAGGAGGGAGGTAAATTGGACTGCAGCAATGTGGATCTTGAACATCTACATTTATGGTAGGTACAAAACTGTACTATGTTCTTCATACCACATTGCTGCAGTCCTAACACTTGGGTAGAATCCCAAAGCAGAGGTAAGGGAGGCTGGCAAATCATAAGGAAGCAGGAGCTGACAACATGCCCTGCAAAATAGCCGTGGCAAAACCAGCCCTAGATTTAGAGTAGAGAGGAAGGTGGTAATGCTTAGAGAAAGTATGCACTGAACTCCAAGTAGCTGCCTCCAAAATATCCTTAGTTGCCACCCCTTAGAAATGCTGTTGAAGTGGCAGTAGCCCTAGTGGAATGAGGCCTAATCCCAGCTGGAATCTCCTTGCCATGATGGGAATAACAAAATGCAATGCAAAACCCAATCCACTTAGAAATAGTTTGTTTTGACACAGGCTTGCCCTGAGAACTCAAAGCAAAAGAAACAAACAACTGCTGAGACTGCCTAAAATCCTTAGTCCTGCTTAAATAATAACGCAACTGCCTGTGTACATCTAAAGTGTGCAAAATCTTTTCCCCCTTATTTTGGGGATCTGCATAAAAGGTAGGCAAATGAATAGTTTGGTTTAAAGCCACACTAGAAACCACTTTAGGCATAAAGGAAGGATTAGTCCGTAAAGATACCCTATCCTTATGAAAAATCAGGAAAGGCTCAACTGCCATAAGGGCCTGCAATTCAGACACCCTTCTTGCAGATGTAATGGCTAACAAAAAAGCAGTCTTCCATGACAAATATTTCAATTCAGCAGTAGCTGCAGGCTCAAAAGGTTGTAAAGTGAGTTTCTCCAACACAAAATTGAGGTCCCAAGCAGGAGTAGGAGCTCTCGTGGGGTCTTATATTCTTTGCCCCTCTAAGAAATTGCTTGAACAAAGGATGAGAAAACAATGGTGGGTCACAATCATAGTGAGCTGAAATTGCTGCAGCATGAATCTTAATGGAAGAGAAAGACAAACCTTTGTCCAATAACTCAGTAAGATATTGAAGAGCCACACTCAAATTTGGCTCAGAAACATCCAAATCCTTTGCTGCACACCAAAATAAAAATCTCTTCCATTTTCCTGCGTACACTTTCCTTGTACTAGGTCTTCTGGCTTCCATAATCACATTCAAAACTTGTTGAGGAAGCTGAGACCTGCTATGGTTCAAAACAGAATATGCCAAGCTGTTAGATGAAGAGAGTGAAGCTTGACATTGAGCAGATGCCCGTCCTTCTGAGACAATAGGTGTGGAATCAAAGGTAAGGGCCATGGAGGCTTCCTTACCAGACTCCTCAGCAATGGGTACCAGTGCTGCCGAGGCCAATCTGGAGCTATTAAAATCATCCTTGGCTTGTCTTGTCTGACCTTTAGAAGTACCTTTGGGAGGAGAGGCAGAGGTGGAAAGGCATACACATGAAGATTTTTCCAACTGAAAGAAAGAGCATCCACTTTCCAGGCTGTGTGATGAAACCTTTTCGTGCAAAACTTTGGCAGCTGGTGGTTTAGTGGAGAAGCGAACAGATCTATGTCTGGAGTTCCCCATGACACTGTCAATGTCTGAAATACATGAAGATCCAGTTTCCACTCGTGGGGATCCATGATTTGCCTGCTTAAGACATCTGCTAAGGAGTTCTGTGCTCCTGGCAGAAACCTTGCTTGAAGATTCAGCTGCAAGCTTAACGCAGTCTCCCATAAAATCATTGCTTGCCTGCATAGAGGATAAGAATGTGTTCCCCCTTGTTTGTTGATGTACCACATGACAGTTGTGTTGTCTGTTAGAATCAACACCTGCCCTGGAAGAAGTAAATCCTTGAAAGCCAGTAATGCAAACTGGACTGCTAACATCTCCTTCATGTTGATATGTAGATGCTGCAGTCTGGCAGGCCACTTGTCTTGTATCCACTTTCCATTCAGATGAGCTCCCCAAGCTGTGTCTGAGGCATCTGTCGTTAGAATCTGACTCGCCTCTGGCGGGTCACAGAGAGTCCCTTGTTTAGGTGACATTCCTGAGCCCACCACAAAAATTCCTTTTGAATGCAAGGTATTATTTGAATGACAGTGTCCAAATCCTGGCAGTGCTGTGTCCATACATTTTGAGATACCATTGTAGCTTCCTCATATGCAGTTTGGCATTGGGAAGTACCAGAATACAAGATGCCATGAACCCTAAGGCTTGAAGGACTGTCCTTGCAGTCAGCCCGGACTGATGAGATAGTTGATGGAAGTAAAGAGAAAGATTCTTTTGTTTGTCCGGGGTTAAAAGGCCATCTGGGTTGCTGTATTCAGTCTCACACCCAGAAAGCACATGTCTTGAGAGGGTACTAGACTGGACTTTATTTCGTTCACAGAATACCCTAGGCATCTTAGCACTGCTATCACATATTCCAAATGCTGAAGAAGCACGTCCTTCCTTGAGCCAGAATCAGGCAATCGTCCAAATAAGGATAGATTTGTATTCCTTTTAGCCTGAAGAAAGCTATCACTGGAGCCAGAACCTTTGTGAATACTCTGGGCAGTAGATAAGCCAAAGGGCAATGCAGAGAACTGATAATGAGAATTCCCAGCTCAAAGCAGATATTTCCTGCAAATTAGTCTGATAGGAACATGAAGGTAAGCTTCCTTGAGATCCAAAGTTACCATCCAGTGATCTTTGCCCAGCAGAGGTAAAAGCTGTTGTAACGTCAACATTTTGAACTTGGGAATGTCCAGATAAGTGTTGAGGATAGACAGATCCAAAATTGGTCTCCAAGTGTTCCCCTTTTTTGGTACTAGGAACAGGCGAGAATAAAATCCTAGGCCCCTTTCTGGCACAGGAACCGGCTGAATGGCCCCTATTTGGAGCAACAGAGAAATTTGCTTGTGAGCCTCTTTCCTTTGTTGAGGAGGAATGTCTGGCATGCCTTTGAAAGGAGGCAAGGTATGGAAATAAAACCTGTAACCGTGGTGAATGATATCCAATACCCATCTGTCTTGGGTAATTAAACTCCAGTTTTCTTTGAAAAGTGCCAACCTTCCTCCCAAAGGTGCTGCCAGACGAGAAGATTCTGGCAGCTGAAAAGGCAGGTCATTGTGTCTGTTTACGAAAGGACTGACCCCTGCCCTCACCAGAAGACTGAGCAGGTGAACTCCCTGTTCTAGGCCTAAAAGAACCTTGAGCTCTGCCTCTACCACGTCTAGACCTACCCTAGACTGGGAATCATAAGCAGGATATGTCCACCCCTTGGTAGGCCAATTTCTACTAAACCCGGAGGCTGAACCTGCAAAAATCTTTAACAGTCTGCATAGACTTAGCCTTGTCTTCCATTTTCTTTAGAACTGCTTCCACAGGCGAACCAAACAACACATCAGATTGTAAAGGAGCATCTAAAATCCTTGTTTTCACATGCTCAGCTAAATTCTGATCCCTCAACCAGGCGTGCCTGCGAAGAACCGAACCAGTGGCAGCCACCCTCGAAGAGGCCTGCACAGCATCAAAACCACATTGCAAAGAATGCTTACCCACCTGTTCAGAAACATGAACTAAATCCTGCAACTCTTTACACTCAATACCTTCCGCCAAAGCATCTACCTTAGACTTTAATTGTGAAAGGAGATAATTTTGGTATTTCAACATGTGAAACTGGCAATTCAAAGCTCTCATGGCCAAAGTGGAAGAAGTATACACTTTCTTTCCCCATCTATCCAAAGCCCTAGCCTCTTTATCTGGAGGAACAGGATTTTTAACAACAGAAGCCTTAACACCTTTAGGCCCCTGTGAAACAGTTTCTGGGTCTGCCCTAGGACTCTTAAAAGATACTTATGAGCTTCAGGCACCCTATAATATCTATCGGTTTAACTGGAGCAGGAGGCAAAGAGTCAGGGTTCAGAGAAGCCTCTGCAAAACATCCTCTACCACATCTAGAACAGGAGGAATAGCTAAAGGCCTATGCTGGGGTAGAAACAAAAATTCCCTAAGCCTTTTCCTGGAATCAGAGAAATCCTGACCTTCCCATTTAAAATGCTCCCTCATGGAATGAAGAGTCTCTGAAAATGAAAAATCCTCAGGAGGAGAAGCAGAAGGAGTAGAATCATCTACATCAGAATCAGAGTAAGGGAATACTCCTGCAAGTCTTCAGCCGAAGACTCAGAAGCATCGAACACTGCTCAAAACTCCCAAGCTCAGGTTCCACCCTAGGCCTCTTATCAGGAGGGGCATAGAACCTCTAATCATTGTAATCAAATCTTCTGCCATCTTAAGCATATGCTTCTTAGGTACAGACCCTGAAGAACTAGGGGTAACTCCTGAAACAAAACCTGGCCTGCCCCTGGGAGAAACCTTGGAAACAGCAGGGGAGGGCCTAACCACCTTAGGAAGGGAGGGAAGAACAGCTACCTGAGAAGCCCCTTCCGCCTGACCTACCTCCTGAGAGGTCACATCTTGCAGTAATAAAGTCTCTCCCTGGGATTCCAAAGAAATTTCTGGCTGAACCCCTGGCTCCACCGAGCCCTCTAAAGAACCGGCGTCCGGGACGGCCGGTTCTTCCAGCCTAGGCTTTGCTGTTTTGACCTTGCGCTTTTTGGCGGGCGTTGGAGCATCCGACGGCATTTTATAATTACACCGCTTCCCAAAAACTAACCTGGCACAATCTAATCTTCTCTTTATAGTGCGTTTGTTAAATCTAGCACAAGGCGACAGCCAACAACGTCGTGCTCAGGCCCTAAGCAAGGTATACACAAGGTATGGTAATCCCTATGAGGTATCTGTTTCCCACAAGAAATACAGTTATTCACTTTTTCTGACATCCGGTAAAATACTGAGGCAAGAAAAAACCAAAATAATCCCCAGCGGGGTACTTAGCCAACTTGGATTCGGTCTGAAACTCCGACTTCGGAAAATCTCAGAACGCCAACCTGCACTTGCAAAACTGCTTCTGCATCGGACCATGCGGCAAAAAAGACTGAGGATATGACGTCGGTCATGCGCATTTGTACCCTGACGTCCTGACGTCAGACTAATGCGCCTTGACCGACGTCAGCCATATACTTTGGTATTCGGGCCGACTGGGACAGCGGACTACCCAAGTGTTAGGACTGCAGCAATGTGGTATGAAGAACATCTGTGTGTTACGTGGACTGACTGAGAGTCCTGTCATTATAATTGGTATCCCAAGGCATCCTCTGAATCAATACTGATGGATTTACTGCACATCAGCAAGTCAAATGGCATCAGAAAAACTCAGTCTAGGGATCTAAATCTTTTCTGCAACATCAAGAGAATGGTTTGGAGGGACAGATACATTTCACAGAGGATAGCACTACTCTGGCAGAGACTTCCCAGCCATGTAATGCAAAGCTCATCCCTGTCCATACTAAAGTGCAACTTGGATCTACTGATGGGAAACAGAAAATCTTCCCAGGACTGGACCCTGTGCTACTAATGTACAGAGGCAGCTCCTAATTGCTTTATTCCCATGCACTGGTCCCCTTGAAATTATCTATGGTATTATCCCAGTTATTTTCACTATGGGTAATACACAATTATCGACCATAGGATGGGTAAGTCCAATCTAACAATAAATAGGATAGGTCAATTTAAGCACCAAAAGTGAGACTGGCTAAGCTTAATATGGCCTGTAACACAGCTAGGCTAGTATTTACCTTTAACCCTACAAAATGTGCTCCTAAAAAGTTTTTTAACATTTCTTTTTATGCCACGACAGGCTGAATGATAACACTTACAAAACACTACAAATTGAATGGCTTTCCAATATGTCTATAAATCCAGGAGTGTACACCCTCTTCAGAACTTGGGTAGCACTTTCTTATTATAAGCCATCACTCTGGGTTTGCTTTTTTGTGAAATAAACTGATTAATTAAATGTTAACCTTTTTCATAAAATAATTAGGAGGTCCTGCCAGTAGCCCCTGAAACAAATAAGGAAATAATGGCAACAAAAACATTTCAACTGTTTGTATTCAATGATCCGGTTCTTATCCATACTAAATTTTTACTTTGGATGCCTCCCCTTCAAATAAGTTCTCTACACTTAAATGTGGGACGAGATTAATGTCTAGCCACTTAACATAATTAATGTTCCAAATTCCCAGGCAGCACTGTTGTATTCATCTTAAAGGGTTATAGTTCACATAAGCTCATAGGTAATTACTAGACATGCACTCTAGGAAAGTACTGATAAGCCTAGCCCAATTTTTTCCAAATGCCACAAAGCACCATCTAGTTAAGTGACTTGCACAAAGTCAAACAGGCAAATGAAGGCCGAAGGAATCAAATTGTAGACTACAGGAAGCAGCTGATTAACAGCTCAAAGATGTCATCCTCTGCATTAACTGCCCGACCATCGCGTGTTAATGCCTTTACTCTTTCACCTTCTCTCCTTACGCATCTTTCATCCTCTCCGTTGGCACAGCATAAGCTACTGCCATAAAGAATAGCATGGTTATGTTTGTCCTAATTTGACTCTCCCCCCACTCTGTCTGCCCCACAGAGGCATGGTCACTGTTGGCTAATGATAACCCCCATCATCTTTGGTTATGACCATGTCCATAATGCTAACCTTTCTGGTACAGTCCTGTGTCAGCTGGCTGAACCTTTCATGGTCTGAAACACCAATTAACTCCTGCATTCCCTGTACACAGGAACTTAAAATCATTCAGACTGCTTCTGGCAGGTTCAGAACCCCATCAATAGAGACATCAATTAAATCCTGCTTTCCCTGTACACTGGAACTTAGAGAATCATTCAGACTGCTTCTGGCAGGTTCAGATCCCCATCAACAGAGACACCAATTAACTCCTGCGTTCCCTGTACACCGGAACTTAGAATCATTCAGACTGCTTCTGTCAGGTTCAGATCCTCATCAGTACAGACACCAATTAACTCCTGCTTTCCCTGTACACTGGAACTCAGAATCATTCAGACTGCTTCTGTCAGGTTCAGATCCCCATCAATATCATCCTTTTCTTCCTTTCCCACTCATTTACCATCATTTCCATTCTCCTATCCTCCTCCCCCCTTGAGGTAAAAATAACTAGCATTCATCTGGTAGTTGGAGAGCATTACAAATTCCTACTGCAGTACTGTTAGCTTTGGGACATCCTTATCTGGGTTAGTGAGATAAATCCAGAAGTTATCTGCAAAAAATGACAACTTAATTTCCTGACTGCACCAACTATATCCCTTAATACCTAAAGTTTGTATGGCTTGTGCTAAGGTTGCTGTATACATTGCAGACAAGGAACAGACACAGCATCCTTGCTTTATGCCTCTGTACAACTATAACGGTCTGGAAAGTAAACCATTTACCATAACGTTAACTACTCACCTCTTATAGTATTTGGAAGTAACTCAAAAATTGCCTTTTGAAAGCCCAGCCTTGACAGCGCTTAAAAGAAATATTACCAGTTAACTCTGGCAAAGGCATTCCCTGCAGTCATATAAATTACAGTTAGTTGATTTTCCATACTGACATTTGCTACATAATGACTGCATTGCATCTACCCCTAACGAAACCTCACTGATCTTGATGTATGAGGTCTAGCATTTCTTGCTTTACTCTATTTTTTAAGAGAGCCATAAAACACACGTAACTAAAATTTAATACAGATATAGGCCTGTAAGAGGCTGGGAAGGTTTTGTCCTTCCCTGCTTATCAGAACTGATAAAAGACAGAATTGGAGCTCTTCAACTTCCCCTGCTTATAACAGTTATACTGCTTCTTTTCAACTCTCTGGTATTTTCCTGGTTTGAATCACTTTGTCAAGCAAATAATAAAACTTGCTTAATTTCCATTTCTTACTTAACGTACAAAATTATTCTGGGAAGCCAACTAACGCTGGTGATTTTACTTGTGTTTGTTATCTCTCCTTCTTAACACAATGTTTTCAGTCTGTTCAGATGATAAATGAAACATGTGACTGTTCATAATGCTCTTATTTGCTAATCCTCTAACATACTATCCAGTACATACAACTCTTGATAATTTAGCCAAGACTAATCTCATCACTGGAGTCTCAATCACTTCTATACAAATTTTAGGATTAATAAATTCATATACCATTCTACTTCCCTTAATCTTTTTGCAATCTCAAAGCTGAGGATCTCTATGAAGCTGGAGAATTTTCAAAATATTGTAAATTCAGCTTTCCTAAACTCATTTCTCCTATATAATTCATAGGACGATGAAGAATGTGACAGGTTTGCCTTCAATTTCAATATGTATGTATAATTCTTGCAAAGTGAATTTTCTGTTTGGTGACAACAAGGGGCTGTCAGTGAGTATAAGGCAAATCTTACACTATTTCACTGTGCCTAATGTTGGTCGACTGACAACAGATGGGATACAGGCATACTACGATGTCACTGTGTCTGGTAATCTGATAGGTGCATTCGTTATGTTAGGTTAAAAATGGTAAGTTAGTGAAGATATACTAGAAGAAGCTTATGTAATTACTAAGTGCAGGGTTTACAGAACAACACATATCAAGTATAGTTTTAGGTAAAGTGCAGAAGCACTCCCCAAAAGAGACAAAAGGTTTAACATTTTTAATGTTCTCAGCATAATACATAGAGCCCAGTAGTGAAAGCTGAATAATCGGCCTTGATGACAGCAGAAAGGAAATGGTGAAACAATTAAAAGGTATCAGTGCAATGTGGTGAGAAATGCTTCTAGTGTTGTTAGCACAATGTGGTAGGAAACATCACATTATGTGCAAGGGTGCCGCAAGCTAAGCGATACAGTGCATTACTGCTGAAGAAGAATCACTCAAGGGCTACTCTGAAGGGTATATTAGCATGTTCATGTGTTAAGTAGAGAGAGGGGTTCATCAGCTGAGCACACCACGCAACACAATACAAGATAAAATGTGAAAATGACCAGGCAGCCAATCAGTATAGATAACAAGCCAATAGCAGCTTTCACATTAGAATAATGCTAATTTCTTTCTCTCATACGAAAAACAGTGCTCATTCAAGAAATAAAACTACTAGCAGCACAGCAGACAGTTTAAAAAACAAAAACATGATACTATTGTAAAATTGTATAACAAAAAAACTCAAAAAAAAAAAAAAAGATGGGCATACAAAATAGAAGTTTTATTAAAATACAAATTTTATTAGCCAACAGTTTTCCATGCCAGTCAGTAGCAGTTTTAGCATCAGAACAACTCTCAATCTTCTTTCGGAAGTAAAATGGCAGTTACCACAAATGATTAAACTACCATTAGCAAGGTACACACCAAGTACAGTCTTCCAAATCAGTTAAGTTAGGGGTTTAGTTCCCTCAACTTAGTACCCCCATCTGTAGACATCCACAGTATGCAACATTATTTCACCATTTTTCTCTTGTTTAGGAAAAATGTTGGGCAATTCGATACATTCATTCAAATACATTTCAGACAGGACCCTATGTCTGAAGAGCAAGGGGGTTTTTTCTAAGAAACCTTTACCCTTGTGGAATACTGTACCAACACTTTACACCTTAAAGCCTGCAGTTCATACATTCTTGTAATTTAGCATCCACCACTCAGATGCACCCTCCTTCATGCGATGACTAATAGAAAGGCTTTTTTCCCCAGATACACTAAGCCTGCTGGAATAAAAAGCTCATAAGGAGCCTTGAGTACAAAGCTCAAGTCGCAAGGAAGGCTACAGGATTGTCTTTGAAGCCACAGATAAAGGATCTCTCAAAATAATGGTTTTACAGTAACCTTTACGTCACAGCTGTCTGATAGGAGAAGGAAACAATCAACTTCCCTAATCGATCATTTTAGAGAATTTAACATTACACTTTCCATCCCAATCACTTCTCTCTCCTTATACCCACGTGTGTTCCATGTCCTCTTAAATGCTTACAAACTTTCACCCACCACCCAGTCTGTTACCTTATTACATGGTACTACAACCACCATGAAACACATCTGCCTTCCCTGTTAAGTTATCACTGGCCAGTCTGATTTGGGTTCTAACTGCCTGATCAAAAATGGTCAAATTTACATTGCACACAGATCATTTCCTCCCAATAAAAATGCTTACTTTGATGTCTGTGGGTAACTGTTAGGTGAGTTATGGTCTTAAATAGCTGTGGTGAGCAACTGATCAACTAGTTTTTGAACTGTTCCTCAGCCATTCATAGGGGAAACAGGACTTTCTCAAAACCTGAGTACAGTTTTAGCAATCTGCAGCATGTGCCCTCTCCTCTCCTTATCCTTCCTCTTTATAGGGTGACTTCATCATCAGCTCCCCTTTTCTCATTTTCTGCATGGGTTCAGGAAGTCATGTCAACTGTCACCATCTCTCTCGATTCAATGTCACTCACGTACATTCTTTGACCCTCATGTCTGTCTGCCACAGGTCTACTCTCACATTAATCCATCCACCTGTTCGCTGGTGTTTTCCTCTTGCCTTCTTAACATTTGTTCCAAACCTTCTCACCACCTTACTTTCTACTACTCTGCCTTTCTGCATACATGCCTGAACCACACCATAATCTATCTGTTCTCTCTGACCTTCTCAGCAAATTGAGCTATTCTGGCTTCTGCTCTGATGTCCTCATTTCTTCATCTGTCCTGCAGTGTGCATCATATTACTTCATCTCCATCACATCTGCCTTCATCAACTGCTCTGCCTTTACTGCCCAGATTTCTGTATCATACAGTAGTACTGGTCGCATCCGCGGTGGTGGTGCTGCGGTAGTGTTGTCGCCTCACAGTAAGACACTGTCCGGTTTGACTCTCAGCTAGAGCGTCTTCTGCGTGGAGACATGCATGAATGGGCGTACCTTCATTGAAGGCTGTGCATCAGGGCTGGCAACTCGGTACGTAAAAATCAACTGCCAATCATTAGCGGACCGGAGTTCCGCTGTGGTGACCCCTAACCGGGAAAAGCCGAAAGACACAACAACAACAACAGTAGTACTGGTCACACCACTGTTTTGTACATCTGCTTTACAGTTTTTTATGAATTCTTCTGCCATACACTATATCTGAGACTCTGTACCAGTTGGCTGCAGTCCATCTGATTCGAACATTGACTTCTTCGTTCAGACTTCCCTTCTCCTCAGCCATCCATACTTGATTTCCCCCATTTGCTTCCATTACAGCTGTCTTATCTGTACTCAGTTTCATATCATCCCATGTGTATTCAGTTTTGCATTCCATGCCTCCATCCTTTGGTGAAGTCTTTGCTCAGAATCTGCCTGTAATGCCACATTGTCTGCATTCAACAACTTTATGCGTCTGCTCCAACCTGTTTGCTAATGTAGTCCATCATCAGTATGAACAGCAGTGGGCTCCCAACTGAAACCTGATGCAGACCCACTCCCACTAGGAGCCCCACTGTTGGTCTGAACACTGTTTGTGCTTGAGTCACTGGGTCCTTCAACATAGACTGCACTAATTCTATCAATGTTTCCATGACTTCAAACCACAGCAGGACTGCCCAGAACAGCTTTCTTGGGACCTTCTCATATGCTTTCTCTAAATCTAAGAATGCCCAGTCAGACTCTTTCTTTATCTCTGGCTTCTTCTCAAGTATCTGTCTCACTGCAAACATGTTGTTCGTGTGCATCCTGTCCCATATCTGAACTGCTCATATCCCATCTTAATTTCTACTGTTCTGTGCATTTATCAATCAGCCTCAACAGAACTTTCATGTAGAGTGACAGGAGTTTGATACCTCTGTGCCAACTATAATTGTGGATGCCCCCTTTGTTCTTGTACACTGGCACTAAATATGCTATTCCTACAGTCATCTGGGATGTCTCTCTCTCTATACTGTTATGTGTATCCACAAGAGCCATTCCTCATCATCTCGCTCAACATCTTTATTATATTTGCCTCATATGAGTCTGCTGCTTTCCCTGATTTCATTTTTCTTAGTGTTGTTCATACTTTTTCAAGAGTGGGCTCCCAATCTTCTTTCATTGTAATCTGTATCTTGGGGCAGTACAGCTTCTGTGGGGTTTTCTTCATTCAGAAGCTGCTGGAAGTACTCCTATCTGCCTTTGATGTCCTGTGGACTGGTGTGCAGGTTTTTGTTGGCATCTCTTATAAAGGATGTCTAACTACCTTCGTTATCTATCTGTCTTTGCCTTGCAACTTGACAGTTTCTCTTTGTGCCATCATCTGATTCACTTTCCAGAAGCTGGTAGACAGCCTTTGATGCCTTGTTCATTGGTATGGCAACTCATCTCTTAGCCTCTTTGTTAGACAACCGGTATTTCTTGTTAGACTCGTCTGTCTCTTCAATCTCCCACTTTTTCCTGCACTCCTTTCTTTTGATGACTTCCTGGACTTCTGCATTCTACCACCAGCCAGCTTTCCTTACATACCTTACTTCCACAACTAGCATGACCACATATCTGTTCTATAGTCCTCACACATGCAGTTTGAAGCTGCATTTCTTCTTCAAATCCACCCATTTTCTCTTTTTCTTGAGGTGCTTCCTTGAAATCTTGTGCATTCTCTCCCATCAACTTCCAGGTCTTTAGCCTAGTCTCCATTGACCTTAGAACCTTCTCTGACCACTGCTTGTAGGTGACTGAAGCAACCAGTGGTTTATATTGTAGGCTGACTATTTTACTAGGGATGATTTTGCAATCACTGATTCTATCAAAGTGCCCTTGTTTTACTACATTCACCATTATTTATCCCACACATCTTAAACATCCATATGCCTCCACTATCCCTTGAGTCTCCGAAGGGAGGATTTCCTTTTTTTTAATCTTTTAATCTCTGGTTATACCCTTTCTCCTTCCAATCTATGTATCTCTCTGGGGGGTTTGCAGTGGAATTCTTTCAGCAGTCTCATGTCTCTCCCTCTTTATGCCTTCCAGAACTGCCACATGTTTTTTCAGGATCCAGTACAGCAGAAACATCACTTCTTTGCTTCTGGAGCCTTATCACCCTCAGTTTATATCCCATGCTTCTGTTTGCTGCTGTCAGTGTCCCATCACATGTGAAGTCCAGTCTAGGTAGTCTCTTACCTGCTCTACTGTGACTTGTTCCAGCCTCCCACAGCTGCAACTTCATATAAGAGTTGTTGTGGCCTGAAAGTAGCACTTTGCAGCTGTCCTTCCTTTAACTCCTCCAGCCTCCTTCCCAGCTGCAGCTGTTTGCTTTTAAATGCAAAGGAAACCCTGTTCTCCATAACTCCAGATATGTCTAAAATGAACACAGTGAAGTATAATGTACTCAGGACCAACCCTGATGGCTCCAAGAGCCACTTTTCCTATTCCTAACAATGAAGCTCTCATGACAACCATCCTGTGCATCCTATCCTTTAACATGCTGCAGTTCCATTCCTTAGTCTCAGTCCTTCTCCAGCCCCTGTAGTATTCCTACCAGCTGCTTGTGTGGGACCTAGTCAAAGTGCTTACTGCAGTCCAGGCAGACATCTATTAGTACTCCACTGTCAGGCTTGTTTTATAACCCTATCATAAAACTTAATCAGGTCAGCCTGACAGGTCCTAATGGCAGTAAACCGTGTTGGTTGTTGCCCTACACACTTCTGTCCTCTGGGAAAACTTCTAGCATTTTCAAGAATTCTCTACATTACTTCCCTGCCACTGCTGTTATCAAAAAGGCCTGCAGTTCCATGGATTTTCCTACCCTTTCCTCTGCATGAGTATCACAATTTGGTGTCTTCTAGCCCTTAGACATATTCATAGTGGCCAGTAATCTGTTGAAAACCTTAAGCAACCTGCTAGCAAAATGGCTAGATTCTTGAGGGACCTTAGCAGGGGCCTAATCTGGTCTCTGTGCTTTACTACCCCATTGAAGAAACCAAATCTCTCTCAACTTCCTTCATTCCTTCCTCTGTATTCTGGGTTTGTTCACTGTTCTCTCACTCTGTCCTACCTCCCTTTCTGCATGGCAGCTTCTCCTTGTGTTTCTTTGTAAAGAATAAAGTGAAATATTTATTCAGTAGCTCTGTTTATCTCAGACTCTAATCATCCTTCCATCTTTACTGAACCTGGCCAAGTTTGTCTGTCCTTTCCTTCTCTCTCTCCTATGTATCTAAAGAAGACTTTTCTCCCTCTCTTGACCTCTTCAACTTTCTTTCAGCTAGTGTCTTCTTTGCCCTTAACTCCCTTTACTGTCCTTCTGCCTGCCTTCATCTACTCTGCCTCCTCCACTTACCTTCCACCTATGTATGCCCTGTTGTACTGCCCTACACTCTGGCTTTTCCTTTCTTTATGGTCATACCGCCTTCCACTTCTCTTCCTCAAATCTTTGACCACAGCTCTGAATATAGTATCTCTGCTTACTCCATCAATCAGCCCAGGTCTCCAAACTAATCTTTGACCATATCCAGAGTTCATCATAATCCATTCCCCTAAATCACACCACCCCTGTCCTTGTGGTATTACTTTTCTCCTTCAGGGCTAAACCACACAATGGCACAATTACTAATGGTGTCTTCACCTGGACATCCCGAGCCTCTCTAACTTTTCTTGTGCAACATTCATAATTTCATTCTACAGATAAAGGTTTTGGGGGTTTTGGGTTTTTTAAAAAGGGGGGGCAAAAAAAACTCCCGGAAGAGGCAGGAGATAGGGCTTTAGTCTGTAAAGGGCACCAATCTTTTGTTAACAGTTTTGATAGTTAAATCAATATGATGGCCTAAGTTGTTGGTTATCTATGGTGACGCCTAGGAGTTTGGTGCAGTTGTCGGTTGATGATAGTGCCATTACAGGATGTTATAGAGAAAGAGATAGGGTGGATTTAGAGGTGGGGTAAAAAGTAATAGTTTGGTTTTGGGATTCAGGAGGAGGCAGATATGTTGAAAAATTTTCTGCTGCAGTGAAGACTGCTTGGGTGGTGGAGTGGAGTTCTTCTGGGGTAGGGGCTGAGCAGATGAGAGTAGAATCATCTGCATATTGGATGCATGTGGATGTAGGTAGGAGTTGGGCAGATTGTTGATGAAAGTGGAGAAAAGTAGGCGGCCTAGGATGGATCCTTGTGGGACACCAAGAGTGACAGGGAGTAGAGTGGATAGATGGCTGTCCCACAGTACAGCTTGTTTCCTATTAGTTAAATAGGAATTGAACCACTGTAAGGCTAGAGAGTCTAGACAGAGAGATTTTAAGGTATCAAGGAGAAGTTGATGGTTAACCATGTCAAATGCCTTTGAGAGGTCTAAAACAGTGCGGAAGAGAATAGGTTATTATTACGATTTTTATTTATGGTATCAGAGAAGGAAAGAAGGGCAGTAGTAGTGCTGTGGTAGGGTCTGAAGCCATGTTGAGAGTCTACAAGCAAGTTGTTATTTAAGAGATAGTTTAGGAGTTGGTGGTGAATACAGCTCCATTATTTTCGATAAAGGTGATAGGAGGCTATAGGTCTAAAATTGGATAGTTCATTAGAGTTTCCACCTTTGTGGAGTGGAATGATGTGAGATTTTCCAGCAGGATGGAATTTTGGATTCTGTTATGGTTCTGTTTATTAAGATGGATACTGGGTATGCTATTTCTTTTGCAGCTAATTGAAGGAATTCAGCAGGAAGTTTGTCAGCTGAAGGTGTACAGGGTTTTAGTTTAGATAGTAGTTTCTGTATAGGTAGTTGAGACGGTTTCCAGTTTTAGTGTATAGGTATTGTTGGGGATGGGAGTAGTTTGGAGGGGGGGGGGTGGAGTCATAGAGCTTGCAAGTGAGTTAACAGTTTGAGAGAAGAAATTGTTAAAGGTGTTGGCTATGATGTTAGGTTGTTCTTGTGCTAAGCTAGCTGGGGTAGGTGTTTTGGTATTGCCTGGATGGAGAAGTTTATTAATTCCTGACCAGAATTTTTTTGGGTTTTGGTTGTGGTTTTGTTGGTATTGGAAGTTATAGTTTTTTTTATCTAGGATGACAAGTTTCTTTGTTTTGTTTCTTAGATGCTTGAAGGTCTGATGGTCAGTGGGGTTTTTAGTGGATCTCCATATTGACCATGATTTATTTCTCATTCTCATAGTTTGTTTAGTAGTAGCAGAGAGCCAAGGAGCTGCTTTGGATCTGATTTTAACTAGTCGGGATGGTGCATGTTGGTTTAGAATTTGTAAGAAGGTATTGTTGAAATGCATAACTGCATCATCTATTGGGAGGTATTTTAGTGTAGACCAGTTATATTGTTTGAGTTCAGTTTGAAAGGATGACAGATTGAATGCTGTTCTATTATATTTGGTCCGATAAGTAGGTTGTTTAGGGATGTTGCATTTTTTTTTAGTGATAAAGGTAAGGAGGTGGTCACTAATATTGTCTGGGAGTATGCCTGTATTATAGGAGAGGGGATTGTTGTTGGTTAGTATCCAGTCTAGGATTGTTTGTTTGTGGGTGGATTTGTTTATTCTAGTAGGAGAGTTAATGGTTTGGTGAAAGTTAAAGAGGTTAAGGTGTATGGTGGGTTTGGGGGATATGCAGGAGTTCCAGTCGACATTAAAGTCACCTAGGATAATGGTTTCCTGGGGGAAGGTGCTAGAGATCCAGCAAAGGATATTTTCTAGGGTGTGGATGTTCTTGCCTGGGGGGATGTAGGAACATATTATGTTTATAGATTTGGTTGTGTTGATTTGGAGTTTGGTGCATAGCATTTCAGCATTTCCTGGTGTGGGGGGGAAGGAGTTAATTAAAGTTAGCTGAAGTTGGGATTTAAAAAGGATGTCTAACTACCTTCGTTATCTATCTGTCTTTGCCTTGCAACTTGACAGTTTCTCTTTGTGCCATCATCTGATTCACTTTCCAGAAGCTGGTAGACAGCCTTTGATGCCTTGTTCATTGGTATGGCAACTCATCTCTTAGCCTCTTTGTTAGACAACCGGTATTTCTTGTTAGACTCGTCTGTCTCTTCAATCTCCCACTTTTTCCTGCACTCCTTTCTTTTGATGACTTCCTGGACTTCTGCATTCTACCACCAGCCAGCTTTCCTTACATACCTTACTTCCACAACTAGCATGACCACATATCTGTTCTATAGTCCTCACACATGCAGTTTTGAGGCGCTGCATTTCTTCTTCAAATCCACCCATTTTCTCTTTTTCTTGAGGTGCTTCCTTGAAATCTTGTGCATTCTCTCCCATCAACTTCCAGGTCTTTAGCCTAGTCTCCATTGACCTTAGAACCTTCTCTGACCACTGCTTGTAGGTGACTGAAGCAACCAGTGGTTTATATTGTAGGCTGACTATTTTACTAGGGATGATTTTGCAATCACTGATTCTATCAAAGTGCCCTTGTTTTACTACATTCACCATTATTTATCCCACACATCTTAAACATCCATATGCCTCCACTATCCCTTGAGTCTCCGAAGGGAGGATTTCCTTTTTTTTAATCTTTTAATCTCTGGTTATACCCTTTCTCCTTCCAATCTATGTATCTCTCTGGGGGGTTTGCAGTGGAATTCTTTCAGCAGTCTCATGTCTCTCCCTCTTTATGCCTTCCAGAACTGCCACATGTTTTTTCAGGATCCAGTACAGCAGAAACATCACTTCTTTGCTTCTGGAGCCTTATCACCCTCAGTTTATATCCCATGCTTCTGTTTGCTGCTGTCAGTGTCCCATCACATGTGAAGTCCAGTCTAGGTAGTCTCTTACCTGCTCTACTGTGACTTGTTCCAACGCCCTCCCACAGCTGCAACTTCATATAAGAGTTGTTGTGGCCTGAAAGTAGCACTTTGCAGCTGTCCTTCCTTTAACTCCTCCAGCCTCCTTCCCAGCTGCAGCTGTTTGCTTTTAAATGCAAAGGAAACCCTGTTCTCCATAACTCCAGATATGTCTAAAATGAACACAGTGAAGTATAATGTACTCAGGACCAACCCTGATGGCTCCAAGAGCCACTTTTCCTATTCCTAACAATGAAGCTCTCATGACAACCATCCTGTGCATCCTATCCTTTAACATACTGCAGTTCCATTCCTTAGTCTCAGTCCTTCTCCAGCCCCTGTAGTATTCCTACCAGCTGCTTGTGTGGGACCTAGTCAAAGTGCTTACTGCAGTCCAGGCAGACATCTATTAGTACTCCACTGTCAGGCTTGTTTTATAACCCTATCATAAAACTTAATCAGGTCAGCCTGACAGGTCCTAATGGCAGTAAACCGTGTTGGTTGTTGCCCTACACACTTCTGTCCTCTGGGAAAACTTCTAGCATTTTCAAAGAATTCTCTACATTACTTCCCTGCCACTGCTGTTATCAAAAAGGCCTGCAGTTCCATGGATTTTCCTACCCTTTCCTCTGCATGAGTATCACAATTTGGTGTCTTCTAGCCCTTAGACATATTCATAGTGGCCAGTAATCTGTTGAAAACCTTAAGCAACCTGCTAGCAAAATGGCTAGATTCTTGAGGACCTTAGCAGGGGCCCTAATCTGGTCTCTGTGCTTTACTACCCCATTGAAGAAACCAAATCTCTCTCAACTTCCTTCATTCCTTCCTCTGTATTCTGGAGTTTGTTCACTGTTCTCTCACTCTGTCCTACCTCCCTTTCTGCATGGCAGCTTCTCCTTGTGTTTCTTTGTAAAGAATAAAGTGAAATATTTATTCAGTAGCTCTGTTTATCTCCAGACTCTAATCATCCTTCCATCTTTACTGAACCTGGCCAAGTTTGTCTGTCCTTTCCTTCTCTCTCTCCTATGTATCTAAAGAAGACTTTTCTCCCTCTCTTGACCTCTTCAACTTTCTTTCAGCTAGTGTCTTCTTTGCCCTTAACTCCCTTTACTGTCCTTCTGCCTGCCTTCATCTACTCTGCCTCCTCCACTTACCTTCCACCTATGTATGCCCTGTTGTACTGCCCTACACTCTGGCTTTTCCTTTCTTTATGGTCATACCGGCCTTCCACTTCTCTTCCTCAAATCTTTGACCACAGCTCTGAATATAGTATCTCTGCTTACTCCATCAATCAGCCCAGGTCTCCAAACTAATCTTTGACCATATCCAGAGTTCATCATAATCCATTCCCCTAAATCACACCACCCCTGTCCTTGTGGTATTACTTTTCTCCTTCCAGGGCTAAACCACACAATGGCACAATTACTAATGGTGTCTTCACCTGGACATCCCCGAGCCTCTCTAACTTTTCTTGTGCAACATTCATAATTTCATCCTTTCTAGAACAGTCCCACACAACTTGGCTAAGCTAAACCCCTCACATTCATCTACCCTTCCCTCTAAACCATATCCTGAAGACTGAAATCTCCTAGTCTGCTCTTACAAGACTCAGAACTCCTAAAATAATAACCCTCTTCCTAAGATTCAAATCTCCCATGATCAGTAACCTCTTCCTCCTGCTCGACATCTTTATCCTCTCCTACAATCTCTTAACCACCTCCCTTAGTGGATCTGGGGCCAATGCACTGTATCAATGTAAAGGCACCCCTCCCCTTTTCTACTTTAACTTACAGGGCTCTTGTACTACTAAGTTCTGACCCTGTCCTTCCAGGCTATCTTCACAGGTTAGCATTTTTCTACCTAACCTTACTGTTGATACCCTTTCTTTATGCAGTTTGCAGGCAAACCTTCATTCCTGTTTTGTCTGCCATTCCACAACAGATTATATCCACACAGACATGTTCCTTAACTTTACTCTACACCTGTTCTATGGGTACTGACCTCCTTTCCTTAACATCAACTCCTTACGTTTCAACACTAAGATCTCTGTACCTATTGTATACAGACTTTTTTGTGTACACTGGCTATTACACTATCTCTACCCTATGCTCCACTCTGCAAAGTACAATTGTGTACACTTACCATAAATGTAGATGTTCGAGTGTATTCACTGTTGCAGTCATTACATTTGGGTAATCCTGCTGGCAGGTTGCCCTCAGTCGGCCTGAATTCCAAAGTCTTGGGTCCTGCGTCTGCTGCTGTCGTCCCTTCCCTGACATCAGGTCGTCAGGGGTACAAAAGAAGCAGCCAACACCATTTTTAGTTTTTCTTGCCCCAGATGTCAGGTGCCCCCTAAAAGGGTAGCCAAAATTTATATCAATAAATAAAAATTGCATGCACCAATATAAACCTTACCTTCATCTACAAGCAAATACACCACATAGGTTGTATAAATCAGAGAAGGAAAGATAGGTTCCATCAGAAGAAAAGGGGGATGGCGGATGGGTAACCTGGACTGCAACAGTGAATACACTCGAACATCTACATTTATGGTAAGTGTACACAACTGTACTATGTTCTTTGTGTTTCACTGTTGCAGTCATTACATTTGGGTAGATTCCCAAAGCTATGGTTGGGAGGCTGGAGCTAAACAGCATTAGGAGCAGCTATGAGACCCTGCAGAACTGCAGTGGCAAAGCCTGCCCTGGATTTAGAGTAGAGTGGCAGATTATAGTGCTTTGTAAAGGTGTGCACTGAACTTCAAGTAGCTGCCTCTAAAATGTCCTTTGTTGGTACCCCCTGAGAAAGGCTGCTGATGTGGCTGCAGCTCTGGTGGAATGTGGCCTAATGCCCTTAGGCACTGGCTTTCCATGGTATAAGTAGCAGAAATGAATGCAGTGGCCTATCCACTTTGAAATAGTCTGCTTTGAGATAGCATTTCCTTGTGATCCTGCAACATATGCCACTAGTAATTGCTCTGTCTTTCGGAAAACTTTGGTTCTGTCCAAGTAGAATCTAAATTGTCTGTGCATGTCCAAAGACTGTAGAATCCTTTCCCCCTTGTTCTGTGGATTTGGATAAAAAGTTGGCAGATGAATGGTTTGGTTAAGAGCCACACTGGACACCACCTTAGGTATAAATGTTGGGTTTGTCCTCAGGGAGACTCTGTCCAGATAAAAAATGATAAAAGGTTACACAGCCATGAGTGCCTGTAGCTCTGAAACTCGTCTTGCAGAAGTTATTGCTAGGAGCAGATCCGTTTTCCAGGATAGATACTTTATATCAGCATTAGCAGCTGGTTCAAAAGGAGGCAGGGTGAGTTTTTCCAAAACATAGTTGAGGTCCCATGCAGGCATTGGTGTTCTCCTTGGAGGCCTTAAAATTTTGGCTCCTCTGAGGTACTGTTTTAATAATGGATGAGAAAAGATTGGTGGCTCTGCATTGTAATAAGCCGAAATGGCAGAGGCATGAATTTTAATAGATGAGAAAGAAAGGCCTTTATCCAGCATCTCAGTTAAGTATTGTAAAATCTGAGGAAAATTTGGCACAGCTGTATCTGTTCCTTGTCCCTGGTTCCAAGCACAGAGTCTCTTCCATTTTCCAGCATAAGATTTTCTAGTACTAGCCCTTCTGGCTTCCAAAATGACATCCATCACAGCTTTGCTGAGAGGTGTGTTTTGTATGACTACATTATCCACCATGCTGCCAGGTTTAAAGTCCTGAGTTGGCTGTGCAGAATTTGTTTGTTTTACTGGGACATAAGATGAGGTACTTGAGGTAATGTCCAAGCTGGGCATTGAGACAAGCTCCTTAAGATTGGGTACCAGTGCTGGCAGGGCCAGTCTGGGGCAATCAGTATCATCTTTGGCTTCTCCTGTCTGACCTTTAGGAGTACCTTGGGGAGGAGAGGCAGAGGGGGAAAGGCATATAGTGATAGGTTTTTCCAGCTGAAGGATAGGGCATCAACTTTCCATGATTGTCTGTGAAAAATCCTTGTGCAGAATCGTTTTAGCTGGTAGTTGTAGGGGGAGGAAAACAGATCTATGTCCGGGCATCCCCATTTCCTTGTTATCATGCTGAATTCTTGTGGATCCAGCTGCCATTCGTGGGGATCTATGAGGTTTCTGCTTAGTTAGTCTGCCAGAGTATTTTTCCTTCCAGGCAGGAATTGTGCCTGCAGATGTACTTGGTAAGTCAAGGTTGTGTCCCACAACGTCATGGCTAGTCTGCAAAGGGGGTAAGAATGTGTGCCCCCCTGCTTGTTTATATACCACATCACCGTGGTGTTGTCTATCTTTATCAGTAGTTGTCCTGGATGAAGTAGGGTCCTTGAAGGCTGTCAGGGCATTTTGAACAGCTAGCATCTCTTTTTGATTGATATGTAGATGCATTTGGTTTGAGGTCCATGTGCCCTGAATGCATCTTCCTGCCATGTGGGCCCCCCAGGCATAATCTGATGCATCCGTTGTTAGTGTCTGCCTGGCTGGGAGTAATGTGAATAGCTGTCCCGTGTTTTGGTGACAAGCTGTTGCCCACGATTGGAACTCCTGTTGCAAGCAGGGAATGAGAGTAACTATAGTTTCCAAGCTGTGGCAATGTTGAGTCCAAAGACTTTTTAGGTACCACTGAAGTTTCCTCATATTCAGTCTTGCACATGGAATTAGTAGGATGCAGGATGCCATGAACCCCAAAGCCAGCAGAATTTTTCTTGCAGATAACTGGGCTTTTGTTACTAACATTGTGAAGAAGGTAATCAGTTGCCTTTGTTTGTCTGGCATGAGATAAGCCATCTGGGCAGTTGTATTTAAGCTTGCACCCAGGAATATTATCTCTTGAGAGGGTACTAGTTTTGATTTCTGGTCGTTGACTGTGCACCCTAGGCATGTTAAAAGTCTTTTCACAAACGCCAGATGCTGTAGTAGAATGTCCTTGTTCTCTGCTTGAATGAGGCTGTCGTCCAAGTAAGGATATATCTGTATTCCTTTTTGTCTGCAGAAAGCAATTACTGGTGCCAGGCACTTTGTGAAGACCCTGGACACAGTAGATAAGCCAAAGGGCAGTGCAGAGAACTGGTAATGCTTTGAACCAGCCTTGAATCTGAGGTAACTTCTGCATGACTGTCTGACTGGGACATGCAGGTGTGCCTCTTTTAGGTCTAAAGTGACGAGCCAAGCCTTTCTGCCTAGCATGGGCAGAAGCTGCTGCAAGGTTAACATTTTGAATTTTGGAATATCCAGGAAAGTGTTTAGAATAGATAAGTCCAGTATTGGTCTCCATGTTTTGTCCTTTTTGGGTACCAAGACCAGTCTTGAGTAAAATCCTTGTCCCTGCTCTTGCTGTGGCACTTGTTGAATAGCCCCCATGTCCATGAGGAAGGAGACTTGTTTTTGAGCCTCTGTCCATTGATTTTTTTGGCAGGTCTGGCCAACCGTTTGCCCTTGGCAGGGTATGGAAGTGAAACTTGTAGCCTTGTGACACTATGTCTAGAACCCATTTGTCCTGGGTTATAATGTGCCAACTTTGAGAAAAAAGTGCTATTTTTCCCCCTAAGGGTGCTGCCAGTAAATAAGTGCTTGGTGCAGGCAGGGGGAAAGTCATTGGGACTGTTTCCTGTAAGGTTGTGATTTGTCTTCTCCGCTTTTGGAGGTAGAAGCACCCCACTGTTTAGACCTGTACAAACCTTGTGGCTGGGATCTGCCTCTAGGGCATCTGGATCTGCCCCTTTGAGGTCTGTCTGACACTGGAAAGGACCAATTCTTTGTAGGCCAGTGTCTGTTAAACCTAGGTGGCTGTACTTGTAAAAAATCTTTGACCATTTGCATAGATTTAGCTTTGTCCTCCATTTTCTTTAACACCTCTTCTGCCTTAACACCAAACAAAGTATCATGCTGTAATGGTGCATCTAATAATTTAGCTTTGACATGACCAGGCAGATTTTGTTCCTTTAACCAAGCATGCCTCCTAATTACAGATCCCATTACTGCGGCCCTGCAGGAGGCCTCCAGAGAATCAAAACCACATTGCAAAGTATGTTTACCAACTTGTTCAGCTGCATGCAATAAATCCTGCATTTTTTTATCTGCACATTCAGAATTTACCAACATTTTCTGTTTAAGCAGTGTCATGACATATTGCTAATATTTGAGCATATGAAACTGGCAGTTTAAGGCCCTTATAGCCAAGGTAGCAGATGTGTAAATCTTTTTCCCCATCTATCTAGTGCTCTAGAATCTCTGTCAGAGGGAGTAGGGTTCTTTGCAGTGGAAGCCTTAACCCCTTTGGGACCCTGAGAAATAGTTTTTGGGTCTGCAGCAGGGTTTTTGAAAAGGAATTTCTGAGAGTCAGGAACCGTGTAGTATCTGTCAGGCTTAGCATGAGCTGGAGGTAAGGAGTCAGGGGTTAGACTAGACTCTGAAAACACATCATCTACAATGTCTAACACAGGTGAAATAGCTAGAGGCCTGTGTTGAGGAAGTAGAAGAAAATCCCTGAGCCTCTTCTTAGAGTCTGAAAAATCTTGGCTCTCCCAGTGGAAATGCTCCCTCATGATATGCAAGGTTTCCCCAAAGGAATAGTCCCTCAAGAGGAGTAGCAGAAGGTATAAACTCTTCAGCATCAGAATCCTCATAGGGGGAAGAGAATATTCCTGATCAGAGGAGGAATCTGAGGAAATAGAAACCTGATCTGAAGATTCATAGTCTGTCTCTTGCCTAGGCCTCTTATCAGGAGGGGAATGTGAACACCTGATCTAGGTAATTAAGTCTTCAGCCATTTTGAGCATCTGTTTTTTGGGCATGGAGGCCTGTCCATGTGGCTGGTGAACTTGCTTCTTTGCCTTTAAAGATGCTTTAGTCTTTGCCTTTGAAACCGTAGTTGGTTTAATGTATAATTGTTTAGGTCTGAAAACACCCACAGAAGCCGATGCCTGCTCAGCGGCTCCGAACCCATCTGAGGGAATAGTCCCCGAGGCTCCAATACCTTGAGTATCCAGCAGCCTGACCGACTCCACGTGGGAGTCGGTAGCGGCCTGCAACTCTACAGTAGCGGGCGTCAGGGGCTGCGAAAGCGCCTCACTGAGAACCGGCGACTGACTTAGGAGAAGCTTCGTCGTCGGTTTTGGGCCTCATTTGCCTGTCTTTTTCCTTTTCTTTGCGATTCTTGTGAACTCCGGTAGTCGGATGGCCATCCGACGGCATTGTATAATTAAATCTGCGCCCAAAATAGCTTAGTGCAAAATCGTACCGATGCTTAACAGTGCATTGCTTAAATCTAGCACAAAACCGACAACAAGAAACGTTGTGGTCAAGGCCTAGGCAAGGAATACAGTAAGAGTGAAAGTCCTTATGAGGTATTTGCTTTCCACAAGAAATACAATTATTAACTTTTTCTGACATCGGTCTGGAGCAAGAAAAAAGTTTCCCCAATGGGGTACTTGGCTTTTAATGAATTCTTCGGATCTGAAACTCGAACACAAAAATCTCAGGAGTCGGCCAACTGGCACTTGCGAACTGCTTCTGCATCGGGCATCGCGCGGCAAGAAAGACTAAAGAAAATTGCGTCGGCTGCTTCTTTTGTACCCCTGATGACCTGATGTCAGGGAAGGGGGCGACAGCAGCCGATGCAGGACCCATGACTTTGGAATTCAGGCCGACTGAGGGCAACCTGCCAGCAGGATTACCCAAATGTAATGACTGCAACAGTGAAACACGAAGAACATCTGCTTTCTATTATCCTTCCACCCCCTTTCTTTCTATTCATCTCATTCATAGGTTCATAGGTTTATACTAGGCTATCTGCCCCAAGGCATTTATAAGCCTAGCCCAAATTTTTGTTGCTTACGCCACCCCTTATATGAAAAAATACTGTGCCCATTAGTTTGTTGTGCCTCTGTCCAGCAGTGACACAGAGATGATTCCCGGAATAAACCTACGATCTCCCATCCACAGGTCAAGATTTCTCTTGAACAGAGCCAGCGAGGTGCTCTGCCTCACATGGACCGGGACTCTATTCCACAGCATAGGGAGTCTCTGAGTGATAAATCTATCCCTCCAGCACGTCCTATTTATATCCGTGCTAAGGTTTAAGTCGCTTGCTCTAGTGGTTTTGGTGGATTTGGATTTTTGAGGTGGAGCATGTCCATTAATTCGGGTTGGACATGGCCTTGTATGTCAGGCACATGTCACCTCTGAGCAGACGGTATGCGACTGAATAGAGCTGGAGTTTCTTCAATCTGGCAGCATATGACAGATTTTGGAGTCCTTTATCCTTTTGGTGAGGAACTTTTGGGGTCTCTCCAATTGCTGCAGATGTCGGGCGAGATACATCCCGAATGGGGCACTGTACTCGATCATTGGTCTGATAAGTGAAGAGTACAGGGGAACAATGACCTCACTAGATCTGGATGTGAATCCCTTCATGATCAGGTGGGCAATGTAGAAGGTCTTTCTAACCACTTTAGCAACGCGAGTGTCAAAAGAAAGGCCACTGTCAACCTGGGTCCCCAGGTCCCTGATAACCTCTTCTGTGCTTAGTGGATTGCCACCTATATGGTAGCTTGGGGTTACCTTGTTTTTCCCGAAGGGTATGACTATACATTTTTTGGCGTTTAACTTCAGGCCATGGCTCTGGCACCAGCTATCTGTTTTTTTTTTCTCATCTCTCTTTTACTATTATCCCTTGTTCATCTTTTACATATTTATATAGTATGTTATATATTACACACTTTTACTAGATTATCATCCTTTAATACAACTTGACTAACACATTTACATTCCAAAATGTTTTATTATTGTACTTCATATGTTTAGCCTCTTTTCGTGAGCAGTAAACTTTTTTTTATGCTTGCAATGAAAATGGATGTTTTCACTCTGGGCATTTGTTGAAAAGGGGCCTCTAAATGGCAGTGGGACTTTCCTGGTACACACATGTAAATCAACAAACTGAAACAGTTTTCCACTCTCTCTGTCATTGTTCCAATATTTCACATAAATGCAGACATGAATTTCTGCAAGTCTGATGTTAGAAACAGGATGTGATTAACAGCCTATGTGCAAAAGAAAGGCCAAATGACCAGGGCTATACTGGTAACAGAATACCATGTAAAGTCTAAGAAAATACCTGTAAGCTCTGAGGATGAGGATGAGGATGTGAAGGCAGGCATCCTGCATGTCCATAGTAAGCATAACTGCCTCCTAAATCAAGAGAAAGATTACTGTTGGTAAAACTTCCGATTTTCCTACACTTCCTCAAGTTTCTGAGATCTAGCCAGCTCTGGTGGCACAGTGGGATAAAGACTTGAATACAGACTAAACATTCCTCTCAACCTCTTAACACAAGAAAACTGCACAAAGGCAAAAGTAAATGGAGGTGTGTGTGTGTGTGGGGGGGGGGGGGTCAGAGGTCCAAAAATATGGACAAATTTTAGATACTGCTCTTATAAACCTAGACAGTTACTAAAATAAACATTTTTGTGTTACCATGCATTTTCTGAAGGATATTAAGTCTGAAAATCAAATGTCTGTCATTATTTAGTGAAGTCAGTCCTCACTGATTTGTCAGAAAACCACAAATTTTATGAGAAACAGACCAAAAATATGAGGTGAAAACCTGGACAGTTCAGAGATATTAGCCCAAGTAAGTTAATAAGAGACGCATGTGTTTGAATTTGAAGGGGAATATGGGTGCACTTATGCTGGGAGGGAAGGCAAGAAAAAGTGGGATGCACAGTGCTGCATTTCCTTGTAAGACGGACAATGACTATATGGATAAAGCCCTAAAACCCAAATGACTGGGGTTGCATTAGCAATCCACATGCTGGAAGAGCTAAATGGGGAGGGTGGGACTGAGTGGTTGTTGCTAGATTACTAATCCCATATTGGGGGGGGGGTGCAAACTGGCCTGAAGCATTGCTGGTAACCAGCAGAAAATGGAAGCCACAGCAGCTGGGTCACAGGATCATGGATGTTGGCATCCATTAAAAAAGAGGTTCATAGTGGTAGTTAGGATCTGCACTTGCACAGAAGAACACACACAGCTACTAGTATTGTGGGTATGATGATCAAAACTGCTAAGGAACAGTGATTTAGGCTATGCAAAATTCCAGTGGATGCTTGGATGACATGAAGACAGCCTCCTATAAGCATAATGTTAACCCAAAGAGCAATGGAAGGGTTAATCATGCCATACAATGGCTAATTATTGGCAGGCAAAGGAGAGAAAACATTTAAAAAACAGAAAGATCTGATGGACTCGAGCATCAGAACATTAGCCATTATCATCATGCCAATGCATCGACAGTACCACATTGTACTTTATGATATGCATACCAAGCTTGCACACAGCTGTGTCAATTTAGATATCTTTTTGCCTGAGCGAAACATTAGCAATATTTTGAGCTATATCATAAACTGGTTTCAACATCTTTGCTTGGCATGGGTGGTTCGTTGTACTGGACTGCTAGGCTGCAGCCCTCCCACAAAAAAAGGAAGAAAATATTTTCCTAAAAATAGTTAGCGTTCCCAGTGTGGGGACTCTGAATTGAGCTCTGATTTCCATAAAGAACACAATTCAGCTTGCTGAAGCTTGCTCATTTCTAAAACAGCCTAGCATGCATACGACCTCACAGAGAACATGGTGATTACACACTATTCTTGGTCCTCCTATTGTTTTGGGAGGTTACGAATGGCAATTCACTGGGGGCTGTTTGAGCAGCTAGATGAAGCAGCCAGCAGCATTTGCCACTGGATTAGACAGCATAACACTGAGTTTCATCTTTTATTTGGCTCCAAAAGGTGCTTATTCCTATAATGTTACAAGAGAGTATGGCATGTCACTCAGTCTCTCTAAAACAAAAAGATACTACTTTAAGTATATAGCTTACTTTTAAAACCCTTCAAAGTCGGCCAAATTCTTAATTCGTCAAGGAGACAATTCCTGTGGCAGGTCCTAAGTTTGCAAAAGTTTTTTCTTCTACTGCCAGACGGACTGATTTAACTGCTCTTCAGAGAAGAGGCTCGTTTCCTGACACAGATTTATTTATTTATTTTGGATGATGGGGGTACTAGCCAAATTTGAGAACTTTAAATAACAAGGTGCTAAAGAGCAGCTTAGCCATACACTGAACCACAGGCCAACAAAACCTTTACCAAATCACAACGGTGTGCAAGTAAGTATATAATGGAGCACAAACCAGCATTAATTGCTAAATGTAACACTGTTGTATTTTAGTGGCTCTGTTCAGTACATACTGGCATACTCAGTTTTGGTAATAAGAAAATTTACAGCTAGGGTTTGATGAATAGCTACTGAAACTAAATAAAGATAACTTGATGAAAAGTTTAAACTGAGCCAGGCCTATATTAACTGTCAACACACAATGTTGTGTAAATGATAAGACTGGGTGAAAGATTAGGCACAGATAATTTTGTTCTACTACACTAGGAATCGTGTTAAGAGAGTCTTCCAGCAGCAAACACAGCCTCTAATTTATGGGAGTTAACTGTTACTTTATAGCTTTTTTCTTTCCAAAATGACTTTACTTGCATATCGCAGCGTAATGTGCGACATCAGTTTGCAAACACTGACAAGATCATTTAAATAGCATCTTCCATTTTCACCTTCATGCGTTATACAATTTTCTTTATACTTTTTATTTCCATCATGCCTTTGTACTATTCAGTTTCTCCCAACACTCAGACCTCATTCATCCCCTTGATCAACATTCCACACCTACAATTTCTTTTTATGCAATTTTCTCCAGCCTTTTTTTAAAGATCCTATTTCCAATTCTTGTATTTCTTTCACATTTGTTACCTTATTAAACACTGGTTTAACTCCTCCTTTCCATTTTCCTGTAATTGCTTTTTTGGCTGACAACAATATTAAGCTTAATAAACCCTAATGTAGCTTGCCATTTATAAACCAAAGCTCCAAAAAAAAAAAAAAAAAAAAAAAAAACTATCTCCATGGTTACTACCATTATTTGTGGGAAATCTTTTTTATTTTTTACTTATTGCCTTTGATGAAGCTACCAGGTAACAGGAAAAGAGGAAGGCCTAAGATAAGGTTTATGGATGTGGTGAGAGAGGACATGCAGGTGGTTGGTGTGACAGAGCAAGATGCAGAGGACAGGAAGAAATGGAAACAGGTGATCTGCTGTGGCGACCCCTAACGGGAGCAGCCGAAAGAAGATGATGAAGATGATGATGATGCCTTTGTTTACCAGGCCCACTTGACTGGGTGCAAAAAAATCCTTTTCAGAGACGATCCACAGAGAAAAGCTCCACATTAACATTTTATATAAAAGACATTACAAAGCCAGTTTTAACATAATTAGCTGTAAGTATTTCGGAGACAACACATACTAAAATATTGGTAGAAATTACTGTAAAAGCAGGAATTTTTGATTAATTCTTAGCATTTCAGAGACAGCGCATAGTAAAACAGTAAGAAAAAGTAAGGAGTAAGACAGTATTAAAACAGAGAAAGAGAAAGGAAAAGACTAAGGAGAAAAAAAAACTGTGCAGGACAAGCATGGTAATAGTTTTAGAATAGTGAGTATGAGGTGGAGAGATGATAAATAGAGGAATAAGTCAGGAAGGAAGAATGAATGCCAGGATATAAGATTTGAGAATTACCATTTCGATGAGTAGTTTGCAAGAGGTAGACTGGAGGAGAAAAAGAGATTTTTGCTACTGTGGGAACGTTAGATAAGTGAACAGGAAGTGGTAGCATGTTCTATTTATTATATTACTGCTATTATTTAGGATTGATAGAAGAAAGGTCAAGTTGTGATAATCAGAAAAAGAACATATAAATTATTCATAGAGTCAGTGAGCCTGGTACACTCCTAAGAACATTTTCCCTCTCTTCCCATTCACATTTTCAACATCTACTGTCTACCTGGTGGGAAATCATTTGAACTCTACTTAGTGTACAAATGTACCCTTGCAAACACTTCCTTGCAACCATCCTAAGCTATCTGGACATTTTTTTTAATAAGTAAGGGCCTACAAATTTCTTTCCATTGCTCTTTTGTATTTTATATGTTATTTTTTCTCAATCCTTTCTAAGCTACCCTTTTTAGTTTTTATAATCATGCAATATTCATTATGCATTTGTTAACAGGTAAGTGCGCTGGTCCAAGGAACACTTTCAGTCATGACCAGGGCCATATATGTAAATACAAAAAAAAAAAAAGAAGTTATATACTTCACCATAACGTTACATGTATGTAGTCCATCTCGCCAAACATTATTACATGTGGGTTCGGAGCCGATCCTCGGCTCCGACTCGGCCGCTTAGAAAGCCTGAAAACTTCTGACTGGCTCGTGGCTAATAGGTATTCCATGATGCATGCGCACATTCCCCAGATCTTGTTTGCTACTAGTCTACCAGAATCAGACATGAAAAAGGAACAAAGGTCCGGAAGACTAAACTGTAATAAAAGGAGCCCTTGTGGCAAAAAAAAAAAAAAACACTATAGAAAGGGAAGAAAACTGTATCCAGATCCTCCAGGAAGGGGGCTGGCTGGTGGGTTCGTAATAATGTTCGGCGAGATGGACTACATACATGGAACATTATGGTGAGTACATAACTTCTTTATGTTACGTAGTCCTACCTCACCTCCATTACTACATGTGGGACAGCTTCCCTAGCATCTTGAATGGGTGGGCTCACTGGAAGATACTCTTGAGTACCGAGGAACCAAACGAAGCTCTACCCCTGGAAGTTAAATCCAATTTATAATGGGAAATGAAGGTATGAGGGGTAGCCCATGTTGCTGCTGCACAAATACTATCAATAGGTGTCCTGGCTTGGAAAGCAGCAGAAGTAGAGAAGGACCTGGTAGAATGCGCTTTGACTTTAAAGGGTAACTCCTTTCCCTGAGAACTGTAAATAAAGGAAATACAACTAGAGATCCAGTTCGAAAGTATAACCTTGGAAACTGGCAAGCCCATTCTCGCCTCAGCAAAGGAAATAAACAGCTGTTCTGATTTTCTAAATTCCATGGTCCGGTGGATATAGAAACGTAGTTGCCTGTGCACATCCAATTTGTGGATTGTATACTCTGCTTTACTGGAGTGATTAGGGAAGAACACTGGCAATTCAATTGTTTGGTTTAAGTGAAATTGAGAACAGACTTTAGGAACAAAGGAAGGGTTGGTCCGGAGAGAGACCCTATCTTTGTGAAAAATTAAGTATGGAGGTTTAACAGACAGAGCTTGTAATTCAGAAACTCGCCTGGCTGAGGTTATTGCTACCAGAAAAAGGGTCTTCCAAGACAGAAACTTCAACTGACAACTACGGGCTGGCTCAAAGGGTGGCAGAGTAAGTCTAGACAGAACTAAATTCAGGTCCCAAGGTGGAATGGGGTCTTGTACAGGAGGTCTCAACATCGTGGAACCCTTAAGAAAGGATTTGCTCAGTTTGTGAGACATAATACTGGAATCATTAATCCCCACATGAAAATGAGATATTGCTGTTAGTTGAACTCAGAGTGTAGCAGCCGCTGAACCTCGGTGAAAGAGTTCAGAAAAAAACTCTAGAACAATAGTAATGGGAGCTTTAAATGGATCAACTTCTCAATTGTGTGCCCATATGGAAAATCTCTTCCATTTACTATGATACAATTTTCTGGTCAAAGTCTTGTGAGAAGAGGTAATAATATGAGTTACAGCTGGAGACAAATCATGAAGCCTGACTAGTGATGGAACTGGAGCAGCCATGCTTTAAGTTTGAGAGTGTGGAGACTGGGGTGAAGAGAACCTGACGTGTGTCAGGAGGTCTGACACTGGGTCCGGTGTCCATGGACAATCCAATAGGTGAGGCCCGAAAAAAGGGAACCAAATCTGACGAGGCCAGTAAGGGGCGATGAGGATCATCTTGCTTCCCAACAGCACTGCTTTGTGTATGACCTTGGGGATAAGTGGAAAAGGAGAAAAAGCATAAACGAGTCCTGGGGGCCAATCGTGAACTAGTGCATCTCGTGGAGACTCCCCCGAAGGGGGGATGGGAGAGAAAAAGGTGCTGCATTTGGTGTTGATGGGACTGGCAAAGAGGTCGCAGCAGGGTTGTCCCCACTTGTGAAAGATCATGCTGGCTATTTTCTGGTTCAAGGACCATTTGTGAGGTAACAAAATTGCCCTGCTTAGCTTGTCCGCTATTACGTTGGAAGTCCCCGGGATATGCGTTGCAACGAGAAAGCGTTGGGAAGAAATCACCCAATCCCAAACTCGCATGGCCTCTCGACATAAGAGGTATGATCTGGTTCCCCCTTGTCTGTTTAGATACCAGAAAACCGACATGTTGTCGGTCTAGATAGCTATCGTCCCTAGAGGGAGACGGTCGTGAAGTGCTTGCAACGCTAGAAGCACCGCCCTCATCTCTAGGACATTGATATACAGATAGGCCTCCTGCTCTTGCCATGTGCCTTGGACAGTCCTGCCAAGATAATGCCCCCCCACCCTATCTGAGAGGCATCCGTGGCCACAGTGGCAATGGGTTGGTGCGGTACAAAGGGAGTCCCTGTGGTAAGAAGACCTGGTTGAATCCACCAACGTAGGTCATTTTTTCAAGAATCTGTAATCAGGATCTGATGATGTAGGGGCAATTGTTGAAACGACCACTGGGATGACAGGAGCCATTGGAGTATTCTCATATGTAGTCTTGCTAAGGGTACCAAGGTTATGGTTGACGCCATAGTCCCGAGAAGCTGCAACACCACCTTCGCTTTGACTCTTTGAAGGGGAAGTATTTTGTAAATGTGTTGCACAAGATTCTGTATTCTGTCTGCAGGCAGTCTGGCTGACATCTCAACCGTGTCTATGTTTGCTCCTATAAAAGTTATAGACTGAGTGGGTAAAAAAAGAGAATTTTTCCCAGTTTATCAAGATTCCCAACTGGGAACAGAGCTTGATTGTGGAATCTCTTGATTGAATTAGGAGATGCCTGGTGGTGGCAGTCAGGAGCCAATCGTCCAGGTATGGAAAGACTTGGATTCCCTGACGCCGCAAATGAGCTGTGACTACTGCCATGCACTTGGTGAACACCCGGGGGGCTGTGGTGAGACCAAAGGGCAGCACCCGAAACTGGTACTGATTGGCTCCCAGCTGGAAGCATAGGTAGCTGCTTGATGCTTTGTCCATCCTTATGTGGTAGTAGGCTTCCTGGAGATCTATTGAGCATATTCCAGCTGTCTCTCCCCAACAAAGGGAGAATGGATTGTAGAGTGACCATTCGGAACTTGGACTTCTTTACATGCTTGTTTAACCTGCTGAGGTCTAGGATGGGTCTCCAGTCTCCTGCTCTTTTTGCAACTAAAAAGAACCTGGAGTATGTTTTGAATCCTGTCTGGTCTGTTGGGACCTTTTGGATGACTCTCTTTAATAGCAGCTTTTCTATCTCTATAGCCGCTTGATCCCTGTGATTGGGTGGCACATCTGGGATCCTTTTGGGAGGGCGTGGAGGATGGGAAAAGGGTATAGAGTAACCTCTGGTAATGATGTCTTGTACCCACTTGTCTTGAGTGAGATTTAGCCAGGCTTCTGGGTACAAAGACAGGCGACCCCCGACCGGCTCCAGAAACGCACAGTCGGGTTCCATATCAGGAATGCTGATAGGGACGGTCACAAAAGGAATCTCGACTTCAGTGATTTTGTGGGCCTCCCCTGCCTTTAGGGTGACGTCTACCATTATTTCCTCCTTCCCTGCCTCTGAAAGAGGAATCACCTTGTGTGTCCTGGAACGGTCACTGTGATTTCTTGAACCACATTTTGCTGCTTTTCTGACCATTAGGGTAAGGTCTAGAAGGAACGGTAAAACGGACTCCCACGGCAGAGAGAGTCTTTCCTTCCTGCTCACACCTGGTGAGGGTATCTTTCACCTTGGGTCCAAAAAGAGAGTATCCGTCCATGGGAGCATTGGTGAATGTAGACTTGAAAGGCTCAGCAAAGTTGCATAGACGCATCCAGGAATGTCTCCTTAATGAGACTCCTAAACCCACTGCCCTACTCGCACCATCAGCTGCATATGAGATCAGCCGCATGGAGGAATTAACAATAGATGTGAGGGTAGCCAACTGAGCCGACACTGTAGATGGGACTGCTTTGGTCGAGATACCCTGAAGAGTATCTCCTAACTCCATTAGGAGATCTCTCTGAAGTCTCGTAAAATGTGATAGATAGTTCAGCGATCTGAGTGTAAAAGTTGCTGAAGAGAAGATACGCTTCCCGTACCTATCCATCACCCGGGTTTCCTTGTTAGGTGGATGGATAGAAGAAGTAGTCTCTGCTAGGTCCTTCTTAGTGGACGCCGCCACCAGCATGGCATCAACAGGTAAATTCTTAGATAAAAACTCTTTGTCCTTTGGGGTGGAGAGAAATTTATTAGGCCTCCTGGGGACCAGTTCCACGGCATCGGGAGTCTGCCATGTCTTCTGACTCACGAGATCTAGCAATTCATCAAATGGAGGAGACACCCATGAAGCTGAGGGTTGAGACCCAAAAGCCTTCAGGTACACTGACTCCTCATCGGAAGGGGTAACGGTGGGCCAGCCGCCTCTCTGCCTGAGGATCTCCAAAATGTCTGCAAATGAGACATCTTCAGAGGACGTCTTAGGGGACCCCTCCGACTCATCGAGGTCAGTGTCAGATGTGACAGACTCATCAGGGGAGTCTACATGCTTCCTCTTACATGATCTCTTCCGAGGGGGCTCCTCAGTGAGGTCTTCTGGGGAGGTCTCGGAAGATTGGGGACCACCCAAACGGGGGTCCTGAGACTGTGAGTCTCTACCATCCCGGGGGAGAGAGGATGCCTAGACTGTAGTCAGCGCTTGAGGGAGTATAGCATCGGTACTCCTACGTGGTATGGATGAACCATCCAACATGCTCATCTTCACGATAAACGATTCCTCCGGCTCCGAATGAAGCCCCGGCTCCGAGGAGAGCGTAGGTGCCGATGGCTCCAAATGAATCGGCTCTAAGAATGATGTACAGTCCGAGCTCACTCGGGCCGACGCACCAAGAGGAAGACTCGGCACCGAAGAGGTTCAGTTCCAAGTGTCCCCCTCGGTTCCGACTGAAGAGCTTCGGACCCTAGACACTTCGGACAGCGCCGACAGTGTCGGAGCAGGGCTTGGCTCAGAGACAACCATCCGGGGTGCTGGAGCCGAGGACACCACTATAGTTGTTACCGACAGCGTCAGCTCCAAAGGCTCAATCTGGGTTGGAGGAGGAAACAGAGCAGGGTCGGTAACAGGAGTCGGCGCCGAGACAGAAGTGGTCGGAGCCGATAAAAATTTTGGCAAGGCTGATGACGTAAGGAGTCTGAGCACCACTCTCTCGATGTCTTCTTCAGAAAAGTTCCTGGAGTATCTGGAGGACAGAGTTGGAGACCTAGCTCTCTGTAATATAGGTGATTTTAAAGTAGGGGAGACTGGTGGAATGTCTGTAGACCGGCTCCGAAGAGGACTGCTGGTGATCGGTACCGAAGCACTGGGTGCAGACACTGTAATGTCCGTGTCCAGAATCTCGACTGGCTCCGAGGACAGTGGAGCCGAAGAGACTGAGACCATCACCGATTTAGGTAACGTTTGTGGAGGTTCAGAGACAGAAGTTGAGGCTGGAGAAGGCCTTTTGGAGGTCTGGCTGGCTAGGTCTTCCTCGAAATAAGGTTTTAACAATCCTTTTAGAATCAACTTATTCTTCCGTTCCTGGAGCACTGTAGGACTAAAGGAATGGCAAAAGAGACAAGTCTCTTGAAGATGTATGGCCCTTAAACAGTACACACAGACGCTATGTCCATCAGTGATGGACATTTTTTGAGAGCATTTAGTACATTTTTTTAAATCCTGACTGTTTATGCTCTTTATGTTCCTTAGACATAATGGCAGTCTCAATAGGTGGTTGAAGAGAAAAGGCAACACACTCACTCAACAAGAGAGGAACTAGATCCTCTAACTTAAAACAGATCTAGCTCTATTTCTCACAACAAACAACCAAGAGAAGTTTTACTAGGTTCTCTAACTTAAACAAACCTAGTGTAAAGGAAAGGGAAACAGACTAATACCTCTAAGTAAAACGGTTTAGTAAAATGCACACACTCACGGGAACACACACACAAAAAAGTCCAACAGGCCCAAAATTTTATAGCAGAAAAGACTAATCCAGGAAAAAGTCATGTCCAGTTAAATTGACACAATCGGTTATCACAATAAGGCTAACAGCAATACGAAAAGCACTTCACAAGAAGTTAAAAAAACTTCTAACAATCAGAACAAAGAAGAACTAAATCACTTGGCCACGGCCAACCAAAAGAAGCTTCCGACTGAAGACGCGGGAAACAAGATCTGGGGAATGTGCGCATGCATCATGGGATACTTATTAGCCACGAGCCAATCAGAAGTTTTCGGGCTTTCTAAGCGGCCGAGTCGGAGCCAAGGATCGGCTCCGAACCCACATGTAATAATGGAGGTGAGACAGGACTACATAACATCATACAATTAGTGTACAGGGAAGTGCATAAAGTATTGCAGCAGCATGTACATATGATACAAACAAAATTAGAAGCAACTGTATAAAGAAAACATCTCAAAAGTTTATATTGTTATGTAATAAAGTTTTGCATTGGCTTGTATGAAAAATTAAGAATGACCAGAATTAATGAGAATAAAGAATTTACAACAAAACTGGTCTATAGAAAACACTGGCTTGCAATGAAAAAAAGAATGTACAATGCAAAACAGTGACACTACAGAAGGAAAAGCCAATTATGCTGCTGATTTTGTCAAACTCTATCAGTGTGTACAGGAATCCTTGTAAACTAACCCTTTTCCAAAAGATTCCATCTAAAAGATTGAAATAAGTTTATAAACAGCATATACTAAACTATTTAGAAAATCTCAATACAGACATATTGACAGCTGTATAGAGTGAGCAGTGCCCACTCATATTAAGAATAAGAGAATCTCAAAAGGCAAGTCACCCTGGTGAAATCACAATATCAATCAGTAATAAAACAAAAAAAAAATCTTGGCCAAAGTGTAGGAGGAACAAAGCCATACATACTAAAATCCCCCTAACCAATCTAAACAGGCCGCTAAGAGGGTTAATTAAAACTTCAAAGGCTAAATTTGAAGAAAAAATAGCTTCTCAGGCAAAGGACAATCACAAAGCTTTCTACAGCTATGTCTGTAACCTCAGGTAAAATACATAACAATGTGCAGATCTTCTTGTAAATGGCATCACCCCCACCTGAGGCCATTGCCAACTTTTTACCTGACAGGTTCGGCTCAAATTTCTCCCTCAACTCCCCTCCTAATACTCCAAAGGAAATGCTGCACACCACAATCCCCCCAACCATTAGTACAGAATATGTCATCAATGAACTTTTTAAGGCCAAAACTACTACACTGATGGGGCCCAATAACATCCTGGGATGTTTAATACATATCATGAAACATGAACCTTCTGGTCCTGGAACAGTCAGTCAGGTTTTGTGCCCAAGAAATGGAAGATGGCTACAGTCATTCCCCTGCACAAAGGGGATCCAGCTACTGATATGGCTAACTACAGGCTCATAGGTCTTACGAGCTTCATATGAAGACAGAGGTAACCTGCAAATGCTAGACAGTTCGACTCTGTTAAAGGAACATCACACATATTAAATCTGATGAACTTTTTTGAGAGGGTTACCAAAGCAATGGATGAAGGTAAGAATGTGCACAAAGATTACCTTGACATGGCCAAAGTAGTTGATAAAATACTGAGGCATTATACACAAGCTCACTAATTTTGGTATAAACCTTATTACCACCTACAGGATACCCAAGTGGTTCAGTGATAGGACCCAGGAGGTCAAAATAGCTGAGGCCACCTCCACCAAGTTTCCAGTCACTAGCGGAGTCCCCAGGGCTCCATACTGGGCACACTCCTTTTTGGTATCTCTCTCTCTGAAATGGAAGCAAATGCTGAAGGTTTATCACCAAGTTTGTAGATGACTGCAAGCTGAGGGTTATCGTCGACTACCCTGCAGACACTAGCATTCCTCAAGAAGGTCCATCTCTGACTAACAAACAGTGCCAAAGCCATGGTCTTAAACTCAATGCTAACAAAAGCATAACTGTACCCTTTGGGAGGTCAACAACCATGGCTAATTACCATGTTGATAATACACCCCTAAGAGTCGACCCAGTGGTCAGGCATCTGGGTACACAGGTAGATGGTAGCCTTACCTTCAACTACCATGTGGACACAGTGGTGAGGAATTCCTTTTATGCTGCGCAACTTATAATAAAGGGCATAGCATCTAGGTCCAGAGAGGTCATTATCCCACTGTGCTCTGCCCTTATCAGACCGATCATGGAGTACAATGCTGCCTTTGGTATGTAACTGACCAGGCGTATGCAGCATCTACAGCGACCTCAGAGTTCCTTACAAAAAGAATACAAGGCTTAAACCTGCCTTATGCAGAGCACCTTAAAGCCATTTTCCTCTACTCAGTCTCCTATAGACTGCTGAGGGGTGATCTATGCCTGGCTTACAAGGTGCCCACAAACCCCACACTCATGAATCTCCTACATATTCATAGTTCAAAGAGTGCCAGAAATGCAAGGTCTCCGAATTGCCTGTGACCCAAACAGAATCTGCTGAAGAGACAGCTGTGTCACAGAGACTGCCCTTCCTCCTATGGAACAGGCGTCCTATCCATATGAAGCTGAGTTTGTCTATTACCCAATTTAAGGGCAACCTAGACCAGTAGATGGGGAATAGGAAACTTACACCAGGCCTGACACCCACGTCCTTTATGAAAAGAGGTAGCTTATAAATACCTGGCTCTCAATGTTCTATTCAGACACAGGATATCATTATTCTTTCAGGAAAACTCTGCTACGCCTAGAAAGGCCCCCCAGGTCATTAGCCTAGTAACAATCCATGAATCTATAAAAATATTGCCCAATTTGAGTTTCATTATGAGTGCTTTTGTCCAGAAGACTCATCAGATAAGTTTTTATTGAATGAAATTACATTTGGTTGACATGGACAGCTGTTGCCATTGGCAGTTAGTTTGACTGACTCTGTTGAATGATTGGTCCACACTACCTCTCAGCCTGACTGGAAAGAAAGACCAGTCCTCAATTTGTATAGGTGGTCTAATTGGACCTGTTGTTATTCTCTAGAAACCCCTTCCATTGGAGATTTTATCACAATTATATTCTTACTCTATTCTTATTTCTATTTCATTTTTTTCCTCAAAAAAGTCAGAGGTGGCACAAGAGAAATCAGTAAATAACTGCCGCTGAATAGCGGTAAACAGCATTGGAACATGGGAACCTTCTGACTGTGTGTGTCTGCTTTTCTGGGAAACAGAGCTTAACTGATATGTTTTTCTCACAGGTTGAGCATTTCTTTCTGACGTAGGGCCCGGTGTTCTCCGAAGAGTTCAACTGATCACAATGAATCATGACAGAAATAACACTTCACAGAAGAAAAAAATAGTAAAAACATTTTCACTTTGGGACCTGTAGCTTCATCAGAAAACCAGTTAACTCAAAGTATTTTTGATATCTAAAACCTTAATAAACTATGTATCAAAAATTAATAGATTAATTGACAAGTCAGCGCCAAGAGCACCAGATCAATGTTTATGGGGGCTAATGGCCATCAGTATTAATCGTGTTTTGAAGCACATGTAAAATTGATTAGGATATCCTAGTAAAGGTTCAATGACTACCCCAAACAAGAAAGGGATAAGCACTGCTCCTATTTCATAGCACATGTGAGATTAAAGGGTATGAGTGAATTACTTAAGAGAATCAACATAATATGAAAACTCACACGAAAGATTTAATAAAAAGAGACAGTTACTTTTTTCAATTGTAAAACACACTGGAAAGAACATCCAAAATTCAGACCATGTTTATTGTACGCATTAGGACTGTGGTAGTGAGGTTTCGGAACTTTGAATGTTGGCAGTATGACTGGTACAGGGAGAGAGCTAGCTGATATGATGGACAGAAGGAAGGTTGGTATATTGTTTGTGCAAGAGACCAGATGGAAGGGGAGCAAGGCTAGGTGCATTGGAGGCAGGTTCAAATTGTTTTATCATGGTGTGAATGGGAGGAGAAATGGCATAGGGGTTATCCTGAAGGAACAGTATGCTAAGAGTGTTTTGGAGGTGAAAGAGTGTCGGATAGAGTGATGTTTATGAATCTGGAAACTGATGGTGTAATGATGAATGTTGTTAGTGCATATGCTCCACAAGTTGGGTGTGCGATGGATGAGAAAGAAAAATTTTGGAGTGAGTTAGATGAAGTGGTGATGACTGTACCCAAGGATAAGAGAGTGGTGATTGGAGCAGATTTCAATGGGCATGTTGGTGAAGGCAACAGAGGGATGAGGAAGTGATGGGTAGGTATGGTGTTAAGCAAAGGAATGCAGAAGTTCAGATGGTAGTGGATTTTGCGAAAAGGATGGACATGGCTGTGGTGAATAAGTATTTTAACAAGAGGGAGGAGCACAGGGTGACATACAAGAGTAGAGGGAGATGCACACAGGTAGATTATATCTTACGTAGAAGGAGATTGGAGACTGTAAAGTGGTGGCAGGGGAAAGTGTAGTTAGGCAGCATAGGATGGTGGTTTGTAGGATGACACTGATCAAGAAGAGGAGGAGTGTGAGGGCAGCACCAAGGATCAAATGGTGAAAACTGAAAAAGGGTAATTGTGAGGTGGAGTTCAGGGAAGAGTTAAGACAGGCACTGGGTAGCAGTGAAGAGTTACCAAACAGCTGGGTAACTACAGCAGAGCTAGTAAAGGAGATGGCTACAAAGGTGCTTGGTGTGACATCTGGAAAGAGGAAGGTGGAACAGAGAAAGAGGTTGGCAAAGAAGAAGTGGGATTGTCAGAGAGATGAAGAAAGTAGACAGTAAAAGGAAATGAGGTGTATGGCAAAGAGAGAGGTGGCTAAGGATAAGGCATATGAAGAGTTGTATGAAAGGTTGGACACTAAGTAGGGAGAAAAAGAACCAGTACCAATTGTCTAGACAGAGGGACTGAGCTAATACAGATATGGAGCAGGTAAGGGTGATAAAGGATAATGAGGGAAACGTACTCACAAGCGAGGAGAGTGTGTTGAGCAGATGGAAAGAGTACTTTGAGGGGCTGATGAATGAAGAGAATGAGAGGGAAAGAAGGTTGGATGATGTGCGGATAGTGAATCATGGATTGCAGTGGATTAGCAAGGAGGAAGTAAGGATAGCTATGAAGAGGATGAAGAATGGAAAGGCTGTTGGTCCAGATGACATACATGTGGAAGCATGGAGAAGTTTTTAACTAGATTGTTTAATGAAATCTTGGAAAGTGAGAGGATGCCTGAGGAATGGAGAAAAAGTGTTTTGGTACAGATTTTTAAGAATAAGGGTGATGTGCAGAGCTGTAGTAACTACAGAGGGATTAACTTGATCAGTCACAACATGAAGTTATTATGGGAAAGAGTAGTGGAAGCTAGGTTAAAAAGGGAGGTGATGATTAGAGTGTCCGACTAGACGTAGGTCCATTTTCAGTGGAGGCCCGGGGAGAAAAGCTCCACAGTTAAAATAGACAGTTGTTACATTGGATTACATATCGATTAACAATTTAACATAGCAATTAATTACAAACATATTTACAGATGAACATAGTACATCAGTAGACAACTAGAATCTTTATCTGCGAAGTACACAACAGACATTAACAAATGTTACAATAAGAAGTTCCTGCTGTATAATAAGTACTAGGCTTATGAGCATCTGAGCTTGCTATAATCAAGGTAGTTAGTGGGGTGGAAAGAAAGGTAGTGGTTGGATGGGGTGGGTGATATTAGAGTGGGAGTTGCAAGGGCATAGCCAGCATGTTTTTAGGTGCGCTTTTAGTAAAGTTCTGAAGTGGGTGCATGATGGTATGAAGGTAATTGTGGGTGGGAGGGAGTTCCATAATTTGGCTATGGTGCAAGAGAATAGTGCTTCACCAGCAGAGTTATTGGCTTTAGTGATCTGCAAGTGATTTTTGTTGCTAGATCTTAGTGGTCTGGTGGTGCGATAGGGTTGGAGTAGATTCTGGAGGGATGGGACATTTAGTGGATGGTTTACTAGTTTGTGGGCGAGTGATAGTTGATACCATTGAAGGAGGTGAGGGAGTTCAAGCCAACCCAGTTCAGCAAGCGAGAGAGAGTGGTGACTACGGTAGGATGCCCCTGTGGCGAATTTGGCGATTTTGTTGTAGCAGGTCTCTAGCTTGTTTAGATCGCATTGCCTTAGGTTGGTATATATTGGAGAGGCATAAAGTAGGGTGGAGATAAGGTGGGAATTTGCTAATGAAATCTTTGCTGCTTTGGTGAGAAGTTGCTTATTTCTGTATAATGCTCCTAGTTTTTTGTGGACTTTTTTTATGGTCATGGATATGTGAATGTCAAATTTTAGTTTATTGTCTATTTCCACTCCTAGCAATTTGGTGTGTTCAGTTGGGTATATAGATTAGTGAATTGAAATATTCAGTTTGTTTATACTTCTGCCCATATAGAATGCTTCACATTTTGTGCACTGGGCGTTACAGTTTGTCTCTGTGCTACAATATTTCTGCCGTGTATTAGGAGAAGTTTTGATTTGCTTATATGTGCACAGAATGAGCAGTTCAGGGATTTGCATTTGAATGTTCCACTTATAGTGGAATCATTCAAGTCTGTCTTTGAGCAGGATTCAAGAAGTCCCTTACACTTTTGCCTCTTTTAAAGCTGAACTGGGGGGGTCTGTTCCCAATATCATGACAATTTGCTTATTGTCGTTAAAGATGACCCAGTTCTCTTTCATGATTTTGTGTATACCTAGGTACTGTACGGCAAAGGCTATGGTCATGCTATATTTCCTTTTTTTTTTTTCTTAAATAAGATTCATTGTTATTAAATTATCACTTATGACACAGGCAATCTTACATTTATATAAATGAAAACAAACCACATAGACATAATTGTAATTGCAAACATTATATATCACTTACAATCTATCCAGTCATTGTCAGTCAAACATTACATAGTTCATTCAAACTTGCCTTCCTTTAAACCTCATTCGTCCTGCTCTGCAAGTATTGTTCTCACAATTCCCATCTTTTTCTATGTAATTTGCTCCTACCCTCTTCTAAAGATCCCAGTTCCAGTTGTTTCAGCTCTGTTACTATATTCATTACTTTCAGTAAAGTTGGATTAGACTTTAATTTCCATTTTCTAGTAACTGACTTTTTGGCAGCCACCATAATTAGGCTTATCAAGCCCTTACTACGTCTAGGCAATTCCGATTCTGTACTATAGCTCAAAAAAAAATTCCTTAGTTACATTAATTTATCCACCCAGTACCTCTGAGACAGTAGTCTGCAAGGAATCTTTAAAGTCTGCCAATTCACTACACTCCCACAAAATATGTTCCCCATTACTTCTTTCTTTCTCATCACACCTTCAACATTTGCTGTCTACCTGAAGAAAAATACTTCAGAGTTATCATGGGGTATACAAATACCTGTGTAAACACTTCCAAGCAAAGATCGTAAATCTTCTAGGCTTTGTTGCATATTTGGGAGACATACATAAATCTCCCACTGCTGAATATGACTGCTGAATCCTACACAAATGCACTTTATAAGCACCTACACGAGTGCATGTATTGTGCTATCCCTAAAAGAACCAAGATGCTATGCTCCAAAAAAATGAAGCCAATCTGGTGGTCTTCTGCCATAAACAAACTCTACAATAGAAGAAAGAAACTGTTGCAAAAAAGAGTAAAATCCCATGATTGGAGGAACTCCCTAGTCAGCCTCAGTAAGAAGCCGAGATCCCTCATAAAATCCTCCAAAGCTAGTTATGAAAACAAAATCGCCACTGATTCTAAAGACAACCACAAAACATTCTATAGCTATGTCAAGAATCTCAATGACAACACTCAGATCTGCTCTGAGTTACAGCACAATGGCAGTAAATATACAGAACCAATTGATACTGCCAACATCCTGGCAGACAGGTTCAGTGCTAACTTCCCCCCATCTCACCCCCTAAAGGGCCCATCTCTATACCGGAAAAATGAAAAGTTCCTGTAATCACGGCTACACAGGTAAAAACCTCACTCTCCAAAGCCAAGAACACAGCATCCATGGGATCTGACAACATCCCAGGCTGCCTTCTACACGAACTACAGAATGAACTGGCACCCCACTTAAGTACAATGTTCAGTCATAGCCTCACCTCAGGCTTTGTGTCTACTGAATGGTGCACTGTGACTTTTATCCCACTCCACAAAGGGGGAGCCACAACAGACCCCGGGAACTACCGCCCCATTAGCCTGATGAACCTGGTCTGCAAGGCCATGGAACATATCATGGAACTCATAAACAAAGACATTGGAGATCTTCAAACTCTGGACCCCACACAGTTCAGGTTTGTAAAATGCAGATCATGTTTCCTAATCCTGATAGACTTCTTTGAAGCAGTCACCAAAGCCATAGATGAGGGTAAGGTGGTTCACACAGCCAATCTAGATCTCGCCAAGCCGTTCAACACCATCCCCCACTCTGGAATTATAGATAAACTCAATAAACTAGGTATAAATCCCTATGTCACAAGATGGGTTGCCAACTGGCTTACTGACAGAACCCAGACTGTGAAAGTAGCAGACTATAAATCAGACTTCAGACCAGTGACAAGTGGAGTACCACAGGGTTCAGTCCTGTTTGGTATCTACACAGAAGGTCTTTGGCTAACTAAAGTTCGCAGATGACAGCAAACTAGGAGCCATAATCAAAACTTCTAATGATGTGGACATCCTACAAAAGGGCCTCACTGAGACAGATGCCTGGTGTCAAAGCCATGGCCTCAAGCTCAATACCAAAAAGTGCATCGTCATCCCCTTTGGTAAAAACTCTATACCCATGAACTACCACACAGGCGGTAGTCTACTTAACACCAAAAGTGTGATAAGAGACCTTGGGACACAAGTGGACAGTAGTCTCTCCTTTGATAATCACATCGCCACAGTGGTCAGGAAATCCTTCTGCATGGCACACCTCATCACAAAAGGTTTCTCATCCAGAAAAAGAGAGGTCACTGTTCCCCTCTACTCATCACTCATTAGACCCATTACAGAGTACAACGCTCCTTTTGGTATGTACCTCACAAGACGTCTACAACAACTGGAAAGGCCGCAGAAATACCTCACAAAGAAGATTACTGGCCTCAAACAGATGCCTTATGCAGTCTGTTGCATATCGCCTACTCAGAGGCGATCTCTGCCTAACATACAAAGCTATGTCAAACCCAGAGCTGTTGGATATGCTCCACTTAAAGAAATCCCAATCCCTCCGAGCTACACACTCGAGAGACCTAAACCTTGTCACCACAATAAACAGAACATGCTGGAGGGATAGATTCCTGTCCCAGAGACTTCCTATACTCTGTAACATACTACCTATCTATATCAAACATAGCCCCTCATTAGCACTCTTCAAGAAAAATCGTGATGATTGGATGGAAAATAGGAAATTCATCCCAGGGATCACTTCTGCGGCTCTGCTTGACAAGAGCACAGGAAAATAATTTTCTTGGGTGGTAAATGCTAGGGTACCTTTTTGGCTAGGCTTATATAGGCCCTAGGGCCAATAACCTAGTACCTACCTATCTATGAACTGTTTCTTTGTGAATTGCTTATCCAATATCTCTCTTCCCAGTCCTTTCTCTGATTCTTATAGTCATCATGCAGTATTTTGTATACTATTTATTCCATGTTTAAAAGCAGCTTCTGTCCTAGATTCTACTAAAAACTGTATCAGTTCCGGTCTTTCGCTTATGGTTCCCCAATTTCTATACATATATGTATATACATGTGTGTGTTTGTGTGCATTTGATATATATATATATATATATATATATATATATATATATATAGGTTTACTATCATATGTGAGCTGTTCAGGCAAAGGAACGAAACCCGTAATATTGATACATTATCATTCGACACACTCGACTTTACCTAGCATACTGTGCCTACAAGCTATTTCCAGCTAGTATACTGCAGGGAGGCAAGCCCCCCTGCACCCCCACTCCATGCTAATTATATATACAAATTCCAAGGTCACACTAGAGTGAGGAAATGGGTACATTTCCTGATCCCCACTGTACTGTGAACTCCAAGCAGAACGTCGACCTTTCAACAGCAAATGCACACTAGCATTTGCTGTTGTGGAGTCGACCATTTTCAGTTCGGCCTTCCATTAACTCGAAAATAGCCTTTCGACTATTCCAGTTTGACTGAATGCCATCCGAAATGTTGATTGTAAACTACACACACACACACACATACATATATATATATATATATATATATATATATATATATATATAGAGAGAGAGAGAGAGATGTAAAATACAAATACATATTTTTCCTAAATGCTGACATGAGGAGGCTTGAGAGAGCTTATTTTAGTAGGATCCTAATGACCAACGGTGATAAGGAACAGAAAGGGCAGAGCATCAATATGTATCTCTGAAACTGTTTATTTTATTTCACAAGATGTGTCCAGAGTGTCTTTTTGAACAGTTTAAACCTGTTGGTTTGTTTAATGCTTTCAGGGTTGAAATTCAACTAGCAGGGTCAATTTTGAAGAAAGATCTCTTGTGGAAAAGCATAAGTATAGCGTGATCTTTGTAACTGTAAGGAGACTGCATTTCACCGAAAGCAGGAAGTATTTTTGATCATTAATTTGGGGGACAGTATCATCCATGTCACTGTTTGAATGTAAGTCAGTTAAAGAGTTGAGAGGCCCTGGCAGCAACAAGTAGCCTTAGAATTTCATACATGTAGTGCACTGGTGGTTTTTTATGTTAGAAAGGTGAATAAATTTAACAATATTTTGTTTTCTGCAGTTTGAAGGAGTATAGTATTTTGTGTTTGAAGGGAAGGTAATAACTGCCAGGCCATATTCTAACTAGGGGAGTAATGCATTTATGCCATCAGATCATCTGGATTCAATGGTTAATAAAGTTGAAACTCTGCAGGACATTTTGAGATATGTTTGTACTTCATCTGGTGAAGTTGATACTGGTCAAACAGGAGGTCTAGATAAAGTTTTTGTTTGACAAACACAAAACACTTACCTGATGGGTCTATTATAGTGAAAGATGGTGAATTTTCTGAGGGTTGACAAACTGATGTTTTTTTGAATACCAAAAATAGATTTATTAGTATGGAGCCAGTTTCAGACAACAGTGAAATCATTTTAAGTGTTACTTTTGATATCAATAGGATTTTGTTAGCATTTGTGAGGAAATCATTTGCATACAGAATACAGCTGATTTGAGGGAGGTCCCGGGGAAAGTCACTGTTAAAGAGAGAAGAGAACAAGACCAAACACAGACTTCTGAAAGATAACCTTTTTAAGGTTTTTCCAGATATACAGGAATTATTAGGACTGACTGCTGTGAAGGTTTGGTTGGAGAAAAAATTTCTAAGCCAGGGAAGGACATCAGAAAACTAAATTAACATAATTTGTGAAGGAACAGGGAGCGAACAACAGTGTAAAAGGTTTTATTAGGTCTAGGAATATAGTCACAGTTAATTTGCATTGCTCATTATTACAGTAGCTATGGTCAGTCAGTGAGTAGTTGCCAGTAATACTGCTGAAGTTGGGCTGAAATCCATGTTGCCTAGCACTGAAAATCATACTTGACAATGTATTCCAGAATGTGATCATAACTGATCTTTTTAAGAATTTTGGTTATTACAGGACAGACAGCAGAAACTGAATGAATGGAAAGAATTCATTAATATATTGGGGGGGGGGGGGATTTTAAAGCTATAGTTGTCAGGGTTAGGTTAAACACAGAAGGGTTTAGGGCTTACTGAGTAGCTCATGGTACAGGCCCAAGATGTTGGGATGAATCAAGCTGTGATGAGCCTTTCTGGTAAAGGTATTTGGTATGTACCTCTCAAGACATCTGCAACAACTGGAAAGGCCGCAGAAATACCTCACTAAAAGAATCACAGGCCTAAAGCAGATGCCCTATGCTGACCGCCTTAAAAAACTCCAGCTATACTCTGTCACATATTGTCTACTCAGAGGCGATCTCTGATTAACATACAAGGCCATGTCAAACCCAGAGCTGTTGGACATGTTACACTTAAAGAAATCCTAATCACTCAGAGCCACACGCTCCAGGGATCTAAACCTTGTCATCACAATAAACAAAACATGCTGGAGGGATAGGTTCCTGACCCAGAGACTCCCCAGACTCTGGAATAGATTGCCCATACATGTCAAGCAGAGTGCCTCTCTGGCCCTCTTCAAAAGGAACCTTGATGATTGGATGGGAGAAAGGAAATTCACCCCGGGGATCATGTCAGTTGCCCTGCTAGACAGGGGTCCAGGGAAGTAAATAGTGTGGGAAGAAATAGCCAGGGAATTGTTATGGCTAGGCTTGTATAGGCCCTAGGGCTGATAGCCTAGTACCAACCTATGAACCTATAAAGTGAAAGAATGGGCGATGAATGCATTTAATGTTATTTACAGGTTTTTGTACTTCTTTTTTTAGTCATGGCTTTGAAGCAAAATGGAGGTACTGAATGAATCTTTGTAAAGAAAGGGTAGGAGAACTTTGAGACAGATTCAAAAACAGTGGGTTATAATTGGTTGGAGAATTACTGAAGTTTTCAACTAATTTAGGCACTAATGAGATGGATAGGGTGCTTTCTGTTCCAGATTTAAGACAGAGACTAGGTGAAGCAAGATTTGTTAGAGCCTTCCCAAATTTCTTGGGGTTCCCAAATTAGTATTTTGCAGCTTTCTGCAGCAGTTAGCATCTCCTTTTTGTAGACAGCATTGCTTCTTGTTTTAAATTACAGTAAGTAGTAAATTTATTTATTTATTTTACATTTGTTGACCGGGCTAGTCCAACTGGATATATGTCCATTTTCAGTAGAGGCACGGGGAGAAAAGCTCCAATGGATTTTTACAAGTTTATCCAGCAACAGGCAATACAAGATTAAAATTTAAAAACAAAGTTAGACAATATATGTAATGTATAACTATGATAGGAGCAAAACAAAAGAGAAATAATAAAATGCCATAAAACAAAGAAATACATTTTTTTTTTACAATGGTCGCACAGTATATATGAGATAGCATTTCTCTACATAGATATTATATAAAGGAAAGTTATAAAGGGTGTAGGGAGAAGAGAATGAGGGTATTAAGGTATACGAAAAGAGAGAGAGGAAGAGGGAAAGTTAATCTGGGTTGGTACAGAGGCAAAGCCATTGATTATTGAGATGCATTTTCAGTTGTCTTTTAAAAAGTGAAAGTGTGGACAAAGATGTGATATCAGAGGGTAGTCTGTTCCACATTTTTCCAACAGAGTTGGCAAAGAGACAGTCCCCCGCAGAGTTATTAGGTTTGGGAGTATAAATCAGTAGTTTGTTTGAGGAGCGTAGGTGTTTCATGTTACTGTAAATCTGTCAGACAGAGAGGTTTCAGCTTTCCTGTCTGGCCAAGATTTGTCCCTATTGTCTGATGTTGTCTTTTAGCTAAGGATCATGTACACCTCTTTCTTTTTTTCCCCTGGGGTATAGTCAATCTTGTATGGGGTGAGAATGTTGTAAATGTAGAGAGGGCTGAAGTTGGGTGTTTACACTTACAGAAGGGGGACTAGTTTATGTTACGAAGTTCAGAGCAGGATATCATAAGAGGAGTCTGGGAAGCTCCTGGTACGAACGACTGAGGAGGGAATTTTTAAATTTTCAAAGACCTGGAGGTACAGCTCAGACAGTGGCCACTCAGGGAATTAGGAAGCACCTAAAAAACACACAGTTTGCCTGGTGTAAATTGTGAGTAAAGTAAATTTGTAGTAGTATTTTAAGCCTGGCCCCTTAATTGTCCCTTTGTTTTAGGATGGTTGCAAGTCATTATATCTCTGCTTTTCAAGGTCCTGGCCAGTTTATATTTAAATCGCCTTCAATAAGAAGTTTGTGATGCTTAGCACGTAGCACTATGTTGTTTACAGTATCTGCACTTAATGCACTAGGTGAAGATGTGGAACGATAGGAATAAGTAGTTTAACATGTCCACCAAGCAATACTTGAACTACTAGATAATTAGGTTCACCATTAAAGCTGAGAAGCAGAGTCAACTTTGGCTTGTTGACTTTTCTCTGTTGATTGAACTATTTTGTTTACCTCCTACAAAGGCTGACCTGCCACCAAATATGTCTTCAACCCCACCAAGGAAAAAGACTGTTGTATATAACAACTTTATTCTCAAACCAGCCTCTGTAGACATCATGCAATTGCTGAAATAAATGTACTTTTTTTTTGTCTGAAATAATCACTTCCCACAGAAATTCAGGTGTCACATATTTTTCCCCCTCTGTCACATTTTAGTCAGGAGCAATGCCTTTTGCTGCTATGTCTGCAGCTTTACCAACTTAGGTCTTGGTTGATTCACAACTGCACAATTTGAAGCATATATGCAATGTGTCCTCTCAATTAATAAATCAGTTTATTTGAGATTTCAAGAAAATAAAACCGGTCCCTCCCTCTAGTTTCTTTAGGATGGCAGGGAACCTCAAGTAGTCCTTCTATGTTCTATCTCAATTCCACACTTTTTTTTAACTGACCTTCCTGGGAGGCTTCATTCTCACTTACTCTCTCTTTTACTTCAATCTCTGCTTTTGCAGTTCTGACAGTTTCTTTTTTTTTTCCATCCTTATGTTGTTTGACTTTATAGTTCCACTTATTTTGAATACCTAAGACTGTATTTTTTTCTAGTTTACTCAAGACCATCTTCTGCTCCAAGGGTTCAAAATAGTCTGCTTTTTGCGGATGGGCCATAAGATTCTTCTCCACCAGGATGTTTTCTTATCCTGACGTCTTTTCCTTACATTTTCCAATTTTTTTCCTACTTTCATCCAGACGTAAACAATTAGCAACCAAATATTTCCAAAACTGGTAGATTTTATTGGCTTTTTTTTTTTTTTTTTTTACTAATTCCTAGGTTTTTTTTTTGCTAATTCCTAGGTTTTCACACTGGGAAAGCTCTAAACAACATGCTGCTCAGTCAGATGCCATCTTGTAATCCCCTATTTGCTAGTTTATTGTTGCAGGCCCAGCGGAAAAATTGAGGATTTTTTCTTGATGTTTTTGTTAAAGTACTGCAAAAATTGTAAAAGTAATCATATGATCAGCTGTCTGGTCTAATATACCTCTTCAAATGTTCAGTTTTCAAACTCTACTAATGCATGTTTATTTAATGTCTGTTTTTATATATATATATATATATATATATATATATATATATATACACACACACACACATATATACACATATATATATATACACATATATATATATATATATATATATATATATATATATATACACACACACACACATATATATACATATATAAATATATATATATATATATATATATATATATATATACACACACACACACACACATATATATATATATATATATATATATATATATATATACATTACTTTATGATGATTAAAATGTTTGTAATATTTTGGAGCTTTTCTCCCAAGGCCTCCCTTGAAGAGTATTTTTTTTATGAAACCTAGTCAGACAAACAGTAAACAAAAGCAAAATAAAATACAGTTTGAAAAAAGATCTTTACCTGGTTACTCATCCTATTACACATTAAGACCCCAAAATGTGGACAGCAAAGTCAAAGGAGGTGGAGTTTCAATATATATAAAACACACACACACCTCCAGGCTGGTCAAATAGTATGATGCCCAGGAGACAGTCCAGGTGCAGTTAACCGCCAAAACCCCTATTCAAATTATAGCTAGCTAGGGGCCCCAAAATTTGACTCAAGATGCCCACTCCACCTATCTGGACCTCTTCAAATCTATGAAGATTCAACCCTTTACCCTGATCCTGGGTGACTTTAATTACCCAACCACAGACTGGAAAAACTACTCATGCCAGAACACAAATGCCAACAGATTCCTCGATTTTATCAATGCAAATGCCTTGGAACAGCTAGCTGGTACCCCCCACAAGAGGTGATAATATCTTGGACTTGGGATTAACCAACTAAGAGTAACCACTGCAACATCCCTACGGTATCATCTTCCCTGGTAAGATCCGACCAAAAAGCGGTCACTTTCGAAGTCACCATCTCCCTGACCCCCCTCTAGCTAGGGTCAAACAAAAAACTTCTCCAAAGCTGATTACAACCTCCTGAGGGATGATATAAACAGCTTCACAGCCCCCTTCCCAACTGTAGCAACTGGCACCAATGTCCAAATCTACACCAAAGTACTATACGAGCACTTATATAGAAGCATGGAATCAGGAATAAATGACAGGACAAAATCATCCTCCGCAAGGGAGAGTAAACCTGTCTGGTAGACATCTGCAATAAATAAACAATATAACAAAAGGAAAAAATTGCTGTCCAGGACCAAGAAGGAGCAGGTGCCCAATTGGAAGCAATCTCACCTTAGCCTGAGCAAGCTAATAAGAGCACTAGTGAAATCCTCTATAGCCAACAAAATTGGCCACATCTACTAGAGACAATCATAAGGCCTTCTTCACAAATGTCTGCAATCTCAAAGGAAGCACCCAGGTCTGTTCAGAACTGGTGATCAAGGACACCACATACACAAATGCTGTAGATATAGCCAATCTACTGCCTGACAGATTCAGTGAAAACTTCTCCCCTCTGTCCCCCCCATAAGTAAATCAAGACATCCCCAGTACCTGCCTGCCACCCCTTATCTTTAGGGAACAGGACATCACTGCCCTCTCAAAGACAAAAAATACAGCTCCATGGGACCAGATATAACATCCCAGGCTGCATCCTACATGCACTCAGGCATGAACTTGCACAGCATTATTAGGCACCCTATTCAACCAAAGCCTGAGTACCGACTTTGCCCCAGCCAAATGGAGGACAGTCACTGTCATCCCTTCACACAAAGGTGGAGCATCCACCGATCCAGCAAATTATAGACCCATCAGACTAAATAGCCTTATCTGCAAGTCCATGGAACGGATTATCATGGACCTCATTAACAGGGACATTGGCAACCTCCAAACACTTGACCCCACACAGTTTGGATTTCTCAAGGGGAGGTCATGTCTGTTAAATCTGGTCGACTTCTTTGAGACAGTCACCAAAGCCATGGATGAGGGGAAGACTGTGCACACTGCCTACCTTGACCTGGCCAAAGCCTTTGACACTATTCCCCACTCAGGCATAGTAGACAAACTCTCTCAACTAGGCATCAATCCATATGTTACCAGATGGGTAGCAAACTGGCTCACTGACAGAACCCACATAATCAAAATAATCAAGCAGAAGACCCGTAACGAGTGACACACCCCAGGCATCTGTCTTGTGGCCTCTGTTATTCAGGATATACTTCTCGGAGGTGCAGGCCAAAACCAGTGGGCTATGGCTGACCAAGTTTGCAGATGACAGCAAGCTGGGTGCAGTCATCAATTCTCCAAATGATGTGGATGTCCTCCAAGAGGGTCTCAACCAAACAAATGACTGGTGCCAGAAACATGGCCTCAAGCTGAATGCCAAAAAATGCATCATCATCATCCCCTTTGGGAAGAGTGACATCCCCACATATTACCACATTAATAACAATGTCCTAAGTACACTATCAGTAGTGAGGGATTTGGGCACCCAGGTTGATAGCAACCTGCCTTTTGATCACCATGTTGTTTCCATTGTACGGAAAGCTTTCTATATGGCCCACCTCATAAGCAAGGGCATCTCATCCAGGGAAAAAGAGGTCATAACATCCCTGTATTCTTCCCTTATAATGCCAATTATTGTGTACAACGCCCCCTTCGGCATGTACCACACAAACCACATGCAGCAGCTGGAGAGACCACAGAGGTCCCTCACCAGGAGAATCCAGGGCCTCAAACATCTTATAGGCTCATAGGTTGGTACTAGGCTATCGGCCCTAGGGCCTATACAAGCCTAGCCATAATTTCTTGGCTATTTCTTCCCACACTATTTACTTCCCTGGACCCCTGCCTAGCAGGGTGACTGACGTGATCCCCGAGATGAATTTCCTTTCTCCCATACAATCGTCAAGGTTCCTTTTGAAGACGGCCAAAGAGGCGCTCTGCTTGACGTGTATGAGCAATCTATTCCAGAGTATGGGGAATCTCTGGGTCAGGAACCTATCCCTCCAGCATGTTTTGTTTATTGTGATGACAATACCTACACAGATAGGCTACACCTACACAGATGACCCTACAAAGATAGGCTAAAAGCTCTGTCCCTCTAATCAGTTTCATACAGACTCCTCAGAGGTGATCTCTGTCTGGCATACAAAGCAATCTCAGACCCCGCCTTGATGGGACTGCTAGGGAAAGTGATCTCAAATGTGAGAGGCCAAAGCACATGCCATAAGAATCAACACTGAAACCAAGCCCGACTTCAAAAGCCCCAAAAGTCAAGGGGTTAGAGGTTGACTCAAATGATCTACCTAAGATTGACTACTCAATTATGTTAGGGCTGAAACCAGTCTCCGGAAAGGCAAATCTTATACAGCAAATAACAGAAGAAATAGAAGCCAATGAGTAATTTCATTCTTTGGTCAAAATTCAAAGAAATCTATTTTCATGTTTGAAAGAACCTTCTAACTTTCGGCATCAAATTATTCCTCAAATATGGGTATTTTTCTTGCATTAGCCTATAAGGCTGCCTGTTTTTCACCTTATTTATCTTGCGACTTGAAAATGTTCCAGATCTTCGTAATTCGTCAAGCATTTTATCAGTGGTTTTGCTAGAGTTAGTTCAATCTATCAACTAATTACCTGCATAAAAAGTTACTAACCTGTTGCATGGGAGCCACTGCTACGGGTTTCAGATACAAACAAAACACTAAGGAAGATGTCAGTTCTGTCTGATTCTACAACATATCATTAAACCCTCAGAAAACAAACTCTCTTAGTTATATCCACGTCATTATCATCATATGCATTCTGTAATGACACTACTAAACTCAGTGGGAATCCTAACTTTAGTAATACCTTATGCAAATATTTTCAGCTAATCGTGATCAAAGGCCTTTTTCACATTAAAAGTAAGTCTCAATAATTCCTTTTTCTTCTTTTTTGCATTGTCTGTTATCCAGCATGTTCAAATTATCAACAAGTCATTCTTCCAATGACAAACCCTGTCTGATCCAACAGAATTAAATTAGGTAAAATACAAGCTCACCTTTTAATCAATGAACGAGTAAACAGTTTATAACTGTGATTAAGTAAGAATACCTGTACAACCTTGGCAAGTCTTTCCCTTCCTTAAGTATTTCACCCTCTGCCCTACAACTAATGCACATCTCCCTTATCTTCAAAATATAATTCACTAATATTCTAGACTTGGCTGCAAATATATCTTCCATTCTCATGTGTACATCTATTGGTAAGTCATCTGTTCCAGGAACTTTTATGTTCCTAATCTTCTTGTAACACATCCCTTCTATCGCGTCCTGCTATATTTCTTTTACAAGCTTTGCTGCTTACTCTCCTGTCAACCCTAACAAATTTAGCTTACTTACTACCCCATTTAATTATTCTTTAATACATAATTGTTCCTAACATTTTCCAGAACCTTTCAGTATTCCATGTGGGTCTATAAACCAACCCCCTCCCAGTAGCCTTCAAAACCTATACTGTGGAAAAATACTGAAGTTCAACATATTTTGTATTTTGTATATAAAGGGTTAAGCAGAAAAATGTTCACTGCGTGCAAACTGAAATGTTCTGGAAAATGTTGATCACTGAGGAATGCAGAAGTTAATCTTAAACTGCTGATAAGAAAGTTAATGGTGCAAGAATAACTGTGGTACTGGCTGGTAAAAACAAGTAATCAAACTATCACTTCTAATGAATGTTCTGTGTGCTACGTGTATATACGTGCAGGAGGGTCTATAAAAGCAGAACTCAAAGTACAAGGAGCCAGACTGCTGGTATACTACTATCATGTAGCAGGTCTCCGTGCATGTAAAATAAAGCTGTTTTACTTGCTTACAAGAACTTGGTGTGATTCTTCCAGAATATGTTAGAAGAGTAAAATCTTTCGACATAACTGGCGCCCAACGTTGGAGCGGCCCCTGCATGGTGCGAATCGAACAAAGAGAGGCTGAAAACCTACGCAGGTGGAGAGAGATCAGGCTCTCCTCGAACGAAAGACCTCCGACTGAAACAGGTCGAAATCAGAGGCCAGTCACTCTTTCCAGATTCAATCCGTGAGGTGGCAGCGAAACAGGGCAGAGGAATCACAAAGGTAAGCAAAACACTATTTTTTTGTTGTTTCTGATTGGAATTATTGTCTAAATTTTAAGGGACTAGTCAAGGGAGAAATTTAATTTTCTCAAAGTATAAGGAGTATATGTGAATAGATTCCATATACAAGAGATCTCAGGAACAGGAATAGTTTCTCGTAAGAGAAATGGGAACAGGAACCAGTTATGCCAAAGGCGTTACAAAACTGAAGATGAAAAGTTTATGTTTGATTTACACCCAAAGAACGTAAAATATTTAGATAAATGGAAAAAAGATCATGGGTTTAGTGGATGTTTAAATAAGTCAGAATGTCAAAATCTAGTAAGATTACTGCGTAAACAGGCAGGAAATAAGACAAGGAATCAAAAGAAGGTGGGGTTTCCCCAGGCACAGAAATGGCTGGAGGAAGCAAATAAGAGACATAGGGAACAAAATTTGAAAAAAGGGTGTGGTAATTCAAGTGAAAGAGATGTGTACTTTGTTCAAAAGGAAGATAATGAAACTTCCACAGTCAGTCGTAGTCACCAGAATCCCTCGGCCCCTCCCATCAAGTATCCAGACCCTGCACAGGTTATTGAGGTGCCCCCCGACCAGGACCCACCACAATACCAGGCTTCGGTGGGTGGCCCCCCCCGCCAAGTATTATATTACAGAGAGAGCCCGACAAAACTCTTGACTTACGCAGCGGAAGTATTAGGAGAGAAGGGCACTGGAAAATGAAGGAAAAGGTAGATCAGGAAGGAGAGGAATACCCGCTGATAGAAGTGGCAAATCCTCAAGCAGGCGCAGAAGGTGAGGGTCCTACAATATTGGTCTACCGACCGTGGACCCGTGATGATATCAGAAAAGCGGTAGAGGGGATTCCCCATCCGAAAGTAGATATGCGTAAATTCCGTACAGACGTAGGGGGCATGAGAAGGAGTTATAGATTAAACGCTGTAGAATTTGAACAAGTAATAAGGCAAATCCTAGGACCAGATTGGCACCTTATTTGCGGAAGTTGGGACCCCCTGCTACCAGAGGAAGGAGGAGCCTTGCCGTTTAACTCCGAAGTGTGTAGAACCAAAATAAAGACTCTCTTAGATAAAATAGAAGAACATTGGAAGCCCAAAGCAGATTGGACTTGCATTAATCAATGCGTTCAATCAGATGACGAAACCGTAGACAATTATCTACATCGTCTCACACAATGTTTTGATGCTCATAGTGGGTTGATTAAGGCAGAAAAATCAGGAAAATGACTCGCCCTATGAACAGCAATTGAAAAATGCATTCCTAAAGGGCTGCAAGACAGCCATTGGTAACTTTATACAAAAGCATATGATCACACACAGGACAGCACGTCTACAGCCCCTTATGGAGTATGCTAGACATGCTGAGAAATACCTGAAGGAAAAAAAAAGATAAACAAGCCCAGACTTTTACAGTTAGTGAAGATGGAACTTTAATGTTAGTTCAAGGTTCTGCAAACCGCGGAAGAGGGCGTGGCAGGGGAAGAGGACAAGGACGGGGAGGCGCAAGTCATTCTGAGGATTTCGAAGGTAGGCAAAAGAGGGGGGAATGTTTTAAGTGCGGTAAGAAGGGACATTTTGCCAGAGATTGCAGAGGACCGGAGAAACCGATGGCTGCTTCTGGTGGTACCGCATGACTATATGACGGTCAGAAAGACATAGATGGAGGGTATGAGGAAGAAGAAGAAAGTGAGAATGGGGAAGTAGGTACAAGTGAAGACGATGGGTGGGGACAGGAAATGGCAGAAAATGAGGAATATCAAATGGTAAATCTAATAGCACTAGCATCAGCTATGCACTTGGAATCCCAACCAGTGATCACATTGCAAGTTGAGGGCCGAGACATAGAATTCCTTTGTGACTCAGGGGCTTCACGAACGTTAGTCAGAAGTACTGCCATATCATCCGATGTTACCTCGGATGAATATGTGCTTGTAAAAGCAGCAAATGGTCGTACTTACAAAGAGCCATTGTCCAAACCTCTGTGGTTTACCGACCCAGAGACGAACCAAACCATACGGTTCCGAGTAATAATTTCAAAAATCTGCCCAGTAAATTTACTAGGAAGAGATTTAATGCAAGTGTTCGGCATAGCAGCCGTCCCAACCTCCACTGGGATGGTGGCAAGGAGAATTGAACCAAATAGTGCAATGCTATTAGAGGAGCAGGGAGATCTACATTACTGGTATAGTAATGATTTGATAGAGACAGGCCCCCAGAGTGTAGTGACGGATCTTACAAATTTGACATTAAGCAGGTACGGCATAAAAAATCCGAAGGTGTCAGATCCATTACATTGCACAATGTATTACAGAAGATGTGCCGGACCTGATTTAGAATACGAAAAGAAATTTCTTAGTTTTAAAGTCACCAAACTAGTATTGCATAGCCTTTTTTGGGACACACTAGGTAATTCTGCAGTCACATGTAGCCTTACAAGGGATATGCAGCTGCTGTATAAGAATGAATTAACCACACATATTTCAGTCACGGAGGGTGAAGGAATGTCATGGTACCTCGTGGGTAAGAAAATAACTGAATGGGTAGGATGGACACCAGAACAGTTGGCAGGTAAAGGCGTTCAGGTTCAAAAACTTAACTGGGTTACACAAGCCAGACCGACCGTGCACCTCTGGGAAGACGAACTGATACAATCCCCTGGGACATTATGACTATGTCTGAGGTATCTCAATTGCAGATGATTCCAAACTCATTATGGTCGCAGGGTCAGCACGATATCGGACTGATTAGAAAGGCAAGACAGGTAAAGATTACACCCAAGTCAGAATTTCGACCTCATAAACGGCAGTATCCCTTGAGCAGAAAGGCAGAGGAGGGCATTTTACCGGTAATCACAGCACTTTTGAAAGCTGGAGTATTAATTCTGTGCACAGACTCACCGTGTAATACGCCCTTATTTCCAGTAAAAAAAACGGATGGGACATGGAGGATGGTACAAGACTTACAGGCAATAAATGCCGCGGTGGTACCTCGGGCCCCCATAGTCCCGGATCCGTCTATTCTGCTGAACGATATCCTTCCTACGGATAACTACTTTTCTGTAATTGATATCAGTAATGCCTTTTTCTCTATTCCCTTGCAGGAAGATAGTAGATTTTGGTTTGCATTTACGTTTATGGGCAAGCGTTATACCTATACCAGGTTACTGCAGGGATACTGCGAAAGTCCGACCATCTTCTCACAAGAGATATCCACCAATTTGGCTCAGTTCCAACCCGCCCAAGGGTGCCACCTACTGCTGTACGTGGATGATATCCTCCTGGCCTCGACTACGGAAGAACTCTGTAAGTCCGAGACTATTCGACTACTACACTTTCTGGCACACGAAGGACATAAGGTAAATAAGTCTAAGCTACAATTTTGTAAATTAGAAGTACGTTACCTGGGTTATACTATCTCTGGGAAAAGCAGGCGATTAGATGACAGTAGAAAGAATGCTATTTTACAAGCCCCCATGCCAACTACAAAAAAAGAAATGATGTCCTTTTTAGGCATTACGAACTTCTGTCGTAGCTGGATTCCCAACTATGCCGAAGAAGTGCACCCGCTATCAGACTTAATTTCTGCAATACCGATGGCGGCAAAAGATTTGCTGCACTGGACAGACAAGGCAGTACAGGCATTCACTAGAATCAAGCAACTGATAGCTGGGTCAGCGACGCTGGGGTTTCCAGATTACAGTAAGACCTTTATACAGACTGTAGATTGCAAGCAGGGATTTATGACATCTGTTTTAATGCAAATGTATGGAGATAAGTTAAGACCATTGGCATTTTACTCTAGTAAATTAGACTCAGTAGCATGAGCATTACCACACTGTGTGCAAGCAGTAATTGCAGCCGCTTTGGCGGTACAAGCATCTGCCACGTTGGTATTGTTCCATGATCTTACGTTAAAAGTCCCGCACTCTGTAGCAGTCATCCTTCTGCAGGACAAGTTAACATTTCTGTCACCTAGCAGACATTTATCTTGTATGACTATGCTGTTATCACAGCCACACATGACAATTGAGAGATGCACTACCTTAAATCCAGCGACATTGCTACCCGTTGCTGAAGACGGTATCCTGTATGTATGCTTAGATCTCATACATTCTAAAGTTCTACCAAGACCGGATCTTAAAGATCAACCGTTACTACATGCGGACTGGACACTGTTTGTAGATGGGTCAGCACGCAAAACAGAAACAGGCACCACGCAGGTAGGGTATGCAGTTACTACTGCAACTCAGATAATAGAGGCAAGACCACTCCCCGGGAACTTATCCGCTCAAGCAGCGGAACTGATTGCTGTGACAAGGGCATGTCTCCTTTCGGAGGACAGGAATGTCACTATCTATACGGATAGTCAATATACCTTCTCTACGGTACATGTGTTTGCTCAGCAATGGAAAAATAGGGGGATGGTTACAACCTCGGGGAAAGACATCATGCACAAAGAACTAATCCTTGAATTACTACAAGCCGTCCAACGGCCACGGGGTTTGGCCATCTGTAAATGCGCTGCTCATACCCGTGCTAAGGACCCGGTATCACTTGGTAATGCCCTAGCAGACAAAGCAGCCAAAGAGGCAGCTATGTCCAGTACCTTTTCACTTGAAACCACACCTACAGAATTACAACCAACAGATAAGTTTGATTTACAAACCTTACAAGTCATGCAGGAACTTAGCACAGTACAGGAAAAACAACGCTGGACTAGGTATGGTGTTAGACAGAACAAAGGAATCTATGTGGGACCAGATAATAAATATGTTTTGCCTACTAATCTTTTTAGGTATGCAGCACTAGTTGTGCATGGCCCTTCCCATCTGGGCCCTGCAGCTATGGTTAAAATTATCCACCTTACCTTTTGGACCAAGGGTTTCATTGCATATGCAAAACGTTTTTGTCTGTCCTGCATATTATGTGCTAAATACTACGGGGGAGGGGTCAGAGTTGCCCCGGCATCATTTCCAACACCCCCCTATCCATTTCATACAATATGTACGGACTTCATCAAATTGACCCCGGCACAACTAAAGAAGTTTGTGTTAGTGATAGTAGATGCATTTACTAAGTGGGTTGAGGCCTTTCCGGTGACACATCCGGATGCTCAAACAGTGGCTAAAATTTTGGTCAATCACATCGTCCCGCACTTTGGACTTCCTACACGCATCTACTCTGACAACGGCACGCATTTTGTCAATCAGATCATTCAGAAACTGTCTACAGTTTTCCAAATTGAACTGAAACACCATTGTGCCTACCACCCACAGTCAGCAGGGTTGGTGGAACGCCACAACGGCATTCTAAAAGGCAAGTAAAGAAAACTCATGGCCGAGACACATCAGTCTTGGATTACCTGTCTACCTCTAGCCCTCCTTTCCATGCGGACAACTCCCACCTCAAAAGGAGTCACCCCATTTGAGTTATTGTATGGGAGACCTTATTACGTCCCGCAGTGGCAAAACTTGTTGCCTGCGGAACGTGAGGGGGGTGAGGAGATAGCAGAGTACATGAGAAAAATGCTGACCAATACTAACAGCTGTTTAACGAATGATTATTTTTCAGGTTCAAGAGACGACAAAATCACGGAAATCAGACCCGGCGACTGGATCTGGGTCAAGATCATTAAGAAAAAGACTTGGGCATCCCCCAAATGGGAGGGCCCCTAGCAGGTGTTGATCGCAACTCCAACGGCAGTACGGATTAAAGAAAGGTCCTCATGGATCCACCTAACACATTGTAAAATTGTAAAACATTTTAAGTTAGATAAAAACTTGAATCCCCCTGGGGAACAAACAGACAACAGTAACCATGAAGGACAATAATGAGAATAAGAGAAAATGGTTCTATTGCAATATTTTATTGTTTATAACTATTGTGATTGTAATATTTCTGTTTTGGCCATTTTTGTTTTTTAATGAAGCTAGCCATTCAAAAAGAGACAAACACACCAGCTGGCATCCAAACTTTAATACATATCAAGCGATTAAATATGCATATGCATTCTCAATGAATGTCTCAAATTGTTGGGTATGTACTGCAATACCTACTGTACATAGTGGCTTAATGTTAGGGACAGCCCTCTGGGAACAAATGATACTTGGAATAATTTGTTGTTTGAAACCACAGAAGTACCACTGAGAGACAAGGTGGCGCTGCCTCTTCTGGGGTGCCAAAACGGAACAGTGTGTTTTCAAAAGATTGGAAAAGTTAAGGTGGGGCTGAGCCAATGTAATTTGACAATAGTTCATAATTGTACCCTAGAAGGGCAGTGTGAGACCAAGTTTGGAGCTATAAAAAAATACATCAATGTAAATGATACTAGTTTTGTTGAAAAAATGCTGTATGTATATGGCCTGTTATTTAAGGGGCTAAAGCCAAATGGGAGTTATGAATTTCCAACCAATATCACCATCAAAACGAATGCTTGTTATTTTATTTGTGGTAGGAAAGCATATAAATGGTTACCATATGGCTGGTCAGGAAGTTGTTTTTTGGGATATCTGATACCAGCTATTAGACATGTGAATGCATTGCCTCAAGGTAAAATACGAAATGCACGTTCTCTTAATAAACCTATTAATCCCGTAAGGTAGCATTGATGCGTCATGGATTTATCACCATGACTTGGCGCACGTCAGCAGCAAAGGACTCTCACATATGGACCTAGGTGATTATGTAATTGCTTGGGCTGGTATTTTGCCAGCGTATGGGACAGTAAAATCCATCTGGGAACTCAGAAAACTGTCAAAACTGTTAATTGCGACATTTTCAGCGCTAGAATTGGTGACGGACGAATTAACGGTGATGAGAACAGTAGTGTTGCAGAACCGTATGGTGCTCGATTTCACCCTAGCGGCGAATGGAGGTACTTGCGCTGTCATACACGAGGAGTGCTGCTCGTTCATTCCTGATAACGAGCATGAAATTCAGAGTCATCTTGAAATAATTCAACAAGTTTCTGAACTGACTAAACCTGGTCCAAACCCCTTGACTGACTTTTTCCAAAACCTGTTTGGAAACTGGGGTTCTGTGTTGATGAACATTTTAATTGCTGTATGTGTTGGTGCAGTCATATTTTTGTTGCTTGGCTGCTGTTGCATACCATGTATCAAAATGATAATATCGAAGGTTATCTCTGCCAATGCTACAAAAGCATATTTTTCTGATTATGAGAAGGTATAACATGTATCTGGGATTGTGTAAAATAAACAGTATACAAAATGTTGTAAGGGGGGGGAATGTGGAAAAATACTGAAGTTCAACATATTTTGTATTCTGTATATAAAGGGTTAAGCAGAAAAATGTTCACTGCGTGCAAACTGAAATGTTCTGGAAAATGTTGATCACTGAGGAATGCAGAAGTTAATCTTAAACTGCTGATAAGAAAGTTAATGGTGCAAGAATAACTGTGGTACTGGCTGGTAAAAACAAGTAATCAAACTATCACTTCTAATGAATGTTCTGTGTGCTACATGTATATACGTGCAGGAGGGTCTATAAAAGCAGAACTCAAAGTACAAGGAGCCAGACTGCTGGTATACTACTATCATGTAGCAGGTCTCCATGCATGTAAAATAAAGCTGTTTTACTTGCTTACAAGAACTTGGTGTGATTCTTCCAGAATATGTTAGAAGAGTAAAGTCTTTCGACATATACCAATATCAACTATTTATCTTCTCAATCTTGTGAAAAATGCTTTAATCTCAAAGGGGAGATTTCAAGTATCTAAATCCTACAATTGTCACTACCCTCTCAATTCTGAAATTATTCATTTGTAATATCTCACTTTTGACTTCTTTTATTTCTTCCTCACTTTGTCTTCTATGTCTCCACCCTTTCTTGCTCTTTCAACAATTCTCTCTGCAAATACTCTAACCTCTCTTCCATATCTTCTTTTTGTCTTCCTCATATATTCTTTCAAATATGATGACAAATACTGTTTGAAACTATACCATTGCTCCATCACTAAACCCAAACCCTTCTACTCACATCCTTTCACTAATCTACAAATCTTAAATTCACACTCAAACGTTTCACCTTTACAGAAGTACAGATTCAGCCCCCAAAGTCTAAGTACCCTAGCCTTCATAAAAATTAATCCTTAATTCTTCAGGGGCATGCTCAGATAATGCAATGGGATGGACAACCATAGCTACTACATTATAATATAGTACTCTTTGGTAATTACAATCTTATCACTAAGCACAAAAGTCCAGAAGGTATGAATTATAAATGCATCCTCCTTGCCTTTATCACTTGGAGAAACACATCTACTATTCTTATAAACTGCATATAACATGTTATAAACCAACTTAATGCTAACACCTTGGCCACCCCAGAACCAGACTGCAGACCCTCACTCCCCAACCCACAATATTAGCTCTCTTGAAATGTAACTCTGCAGTGCCTAGCCAAGTACCATGAAGACTAATTTGAAGGTGTTAGGACACAGGCATCTGTTTTTTTAGACAGACAACATACTGTTGGCATAATACTGTTTAATGATGCTGGCCATGAAGTTTACTTTCTACCTTGAGGCAGTAAAGCACACAGTCATAATTACCATGCAGATTACTTACCGACAGGTAGTTACACAAGAAGAGAGCAAGTTTATTTTAACGTCGATGGCAGGCTGCCTTCAATCAGGTGTATCAAAGTTACTACACTGGTTTTCTTTTACCACATGGTTATTAATATGTCTTCTAAAGGAGATCTGGGTTTCTGATATCATTAGGCATTTTATTCTATAGAGGATTAAAAATCCTGGTAAACTCACCTACTGGAAGTTATAGCATGAATGGGGTATGCTGTCCAGGATTCTTAGGGAGGAAGAGGTAACCCTGTAGTGGAGAACTGTAGATTTCCTTTTCTTATTTGTATATCAAGGTATTTAAGAGATATATAGTTCTAGCAGTGACAGTAAATTACATTTTCTATTGCAGTGTGTTCTGTGCATGGGCTGAAGTGAATAAATTTTTAATTTTGTCTTCAGTTTTCCTCAGGTCAGCTGTGTTTTGAGATGGGAGGATGTTTATCAGAAATAAGGAATATTCTAACCATGGCAAAAGAAAACTGATTTGTTATGGCATGCATAGTTTACCTGGCAAGTGAGTGAGAAACTTTGTAGGCAACTTACATATGGCTGAGTACCTTTGTGATCGTGTTTGAACATAATGCAGGAAGGTTAAGTTTTCATTTATTACTACACCTAGGAACCTCCGCCTATTGAACACAGACAGGGTATGTTCTAAAGGGTCTTTTAAAGGTAAAGACTGAGCTTGTGCTAGTCTTTCTGGTGTGCTGAGAAGTATGACTGTATACTTCTGAGTATTCAAGTAAAGATTATTTACAGCCAAATTTCAAGGTACAGCTAGAGAGTTTTACAGCACAGTGTTCAAATCAGTCAAAGTCTTTCTTGCTTTTGCAAGAACTGCATTATAAAGAATGCAGTTTAAATGTGGCAAATCTCTGAACAGTTCACTCATAATTACATAAAAAGTAAGGTGTCTAGCACAGATCCTTGATGAATACCGCTTTTGGAAACAGTATTATCTATTTGTATATTATTAGAAATTATTGAAATTTTTTGTCTTAAAGGCCAAAGCAGTATACATTTCAAATCCATTACATTATGTGCAATAACATATTTCGTATAACACTACAATGAAAAAAAAAACTGCAGACTTTAGTGGAAAAGCCACAAAGTATTAATTTTTGTAGAAGCATAATGAGACTATCTCAAATGCCTGTATGAAGTAAGTGTAAACTGTTCATTTATTTGTTTACTAGTGTACTGCACTGGTCCATATAACTGTATATGTTGGAGAAAGTACAGTTATGTACACTTACCATAAACATAGATGTTCGAGTGTATTCACTGTTGCAGTCATTACATTTGGGGTAATCTGCTGGCAGGTTGCCCTCAGTCGGCCTGATTAACAAAGTCTTGGGTCCTGCATCGGTTGCTGTCCCTTCTTCCATGACGTCAGGCATCAGGGGTATAAAACATGCAGCCGACGACATTACATCAGTTTTTCTTGCCCCAGATGTGAGGTGCCCCCCAAATGGGGAGCAAAATAAATAAATAAATATAAATATATATATATATATATATATATATATATATATATATATATATATATATTTATATATATGTATATAATTTAGAACACAAAAAATATACCTCCAAACAAAAGCAAATACACCAAAAGGACTTTTAAGCATAGTAAAAGAAAGTAGAGGTAGAGTAAGAGAAATACAGGGGGGTGGAGGGTGGGTAACCAGGACTGCAACAGTGAATACACTCGAACATCTACATTTATGGTAAGTGTACACAACTGTACTATGTTCTTCGTGTTTCACTGCTGCAGTCATTACATTTGGGTAGATTCCCAAAGCTATGTTTGGGAGGATGGATTTATACAGAATTAGGAGCAGCTATAAGGCCCTGCAGGACAGCAGTGGCAAAGCCAGCTCTGGATTTAGAGAAGAGAGGTAAATGGCAATGTTTGGTGAACGTATGAACTGAGCTCCAGGTAGCAGCTTCTAGAATGTCTCTGGTAGGAACCTTTCTGAGAAAGGCTGCAGAAGTAGATGCAGCCCTGGTGGAATGAGATCTGATCCCCTTGGGAATAGGTTTACCATGGTGCACATAGCAGAAACGAATACAATGGCTTATCCATTTGGAAACAGTCTGCTTTAAAATGGCCTTTCCCTCTGCCCCTGCAGCAAATGCCACCAATAGTTGTTCAGATTTTCTTAGAGATTTTGTCCTGTTTAAGTATAATCCAAGTTGTCTGTGTACATCCAATGAATGCAGAATCCACTCACCCTTGTTCTGTGGATTGGGAAAGAAACTTGGCAGATGAATGGTCTGATTAAGAGCCACACTGGATACCACCTTAGGCATGAAAGATGGACAGGTCCGGAGAGCCACCCTGTCTGGATGAAAAATAATGAAAGGCTCCACTGCCACAAGAGCCTGTAATTCTGAAATCCTCCTAGCTGAAGTGACTGCTAAAAGGAAAGCGGTTTTACAGGAGAGAATTTTTAAGTCTGCAGTAGCAGCTGGCTCAAAAGGAGGTACAGTGAGTTTTTCCAAAACAAAATTGAGGTCTCATGCAGGGAGGTGTTAAATTTTTGGCCCCTCTGAGGTACTGCCTTAGCAGAGGATGAGAAAAGAGGGGAGGCTCTGTGAATGAGCTGAAATGGTAGAGGCATGGATTTTTATGGAAGAAAAAGATAGGCCCCTGTGAAGCATCTCAGTTAAATATTGCAGAATCAGGAATATTGGGCATTGCTGTGCTTATTCCTTGTGCTTGGTTCCAGGCATAGAACTTTTCCATTTGTCAGCATAAGATTTTCTAGTACTAGGCCTTCTAGCCTCCAAAATGACATCCCAGCACAGGTTTGCTGAGAGATGTAACTGATGAAATGAGTTGATTAGCCATGCTGCAAGATTCAGAGTTTGGAGCAGAGTGTGCAGAATTTGATAGTCCTGGGGAGACAGTAGGTACGGTGTCTGAGGTAGGTACCACGGAGGAAGGTGCGACATATTGCGTAGGAGTGGGTACCAGTGTTGGTGAGGCCAGTCTGGAGCAATCAGAATCATTTTTGTTTTTTCCTGTCTGACTTTTAGTAAGACCTTGGAGAGCAGAGGCAGAGGAGGAAAGGCATAGACTGATAGGTTTTTCCAGCTGAAGGATAGAGCATCCACTTTCCAAGCTTTTTTGTAATGAATTCTTGTGCAGAATTTGTCCAACTGATAGTTTTGGGGTGAGGCAAAAAATCTATATCTGGGCTCCCCCATCTGCGTGTCAACATGCAGAAGATTTATGGATCCAGTTTCCATTTGTGTGGGTCCATAAGATTTCTGCTTCGTTCGTCTGCCAGAGTATTTTGCTTTCCTGGCAGGAATTGAGCTTGTAGATGTATTTGATAAGTCAAGGCCGTGTTCCACAATAACATTGCTAGTCTGCAAAGGGGGTAGGAATGGGTACCCCCCCTCCCGCTTGTTTATGTACCACATGACTGTGGTGTTGTCTGTCTTTATCAGTAGTTGTCCTGGATGAAGATAGCCCTTGAAGGCTGTCAGAGCATTCTGTACAGCAAGCATCTCTTTCTGGTTGATATGTAGGTGCATTTGATTTGGGCTCCATTGGCCCTGAATGCATCTCCATGCCAGATGTGCCCCCCAAGCATAATCTGATGCGTCTGTAGTCAGGGTTTGGGCGGCAGGGGATGGAATGAATGACAGTCCCTTGTTTTGGTGGCAGGCCTCTGCCCACCATAGGAACTCTAACTGCAGGCAAGGAATGACAGGAATCATTGTTTCCAGGGTGTGACAATGTTGACTCCATAAGCTTTTTAGGAACCATTGAAGTTTCCTCATATGCAGTCTTCCATATGGAATTATTAGAATGCAGGAGGCCATGAACCCCAAGGCTTGCAGAATTTGTCTTTTTGTGACCACCTGTTTGAAATAAGTCATCAATAGAATTTGTTTTTCTGGCGTAAGGTAAGTCATCTGGGCAGTTGTATTCAAGCTTGCACCCAGGAATGTAATTATTTGAGAGGGTACCAGTTGTGATTTCTTTTAGTTTAGGGTGTACCCTAGACAAATTAGAAGTCTTTTTTACAAACACCAGATGTTTTAGAAGAGTGTCCTTGTTTTCTGCCTGAATTAGACAATTGTCCGGGTATGGATAAATCTGAATATTTCTTTGCCCACAAAATGCAATTACTGGTGCCTGGCACTTTGTGAAGACCCTAGGTGCAGTAGATAAGCCAAAGGGCAGTGCAGAGAACTGGTAATGCAAATAGCCTGCTTTGAAACAGAGGTATCTTCTGCAAGATTCCCTGATGGGGATATGCAGGTAAGCCACTTTTAAGTCTAGAGTTACCAACCAGGCATCCTTGCCTAGCATAGGCAGTAACTGTTGTAGAGTCAGCATCTTGAATTTTGGAATGTCCAGAAATGTATTTTGAATGGATAAGTCCAGAACTGGACGCCATGATTTGTCGTTTCTGGGTACCAGGAAAAGTCTTGAATAAAAACCTTGTCCCTTTTCCTTTTCTGGTACTGGTTGAATAGCCCCCATATTCATGAGGGACATAACTTGTTTCTGGGCCTCTGCCCACTGATTTGGAGGCAGATCTGGCCAACCGTTTGGGATTGGCAACGTGTGGAAATTAAATCTTTATCCCTGGGACACTATTTAAAACCCACTTGTCCTGGGTAATCAGTTGCCAGTTTTGTGCATGAAGTGCCAGTTTTCCCCCCAAAGGGGGGGGGGGGGCAAAAGATAAGTGCTTGGTGATTGCAGTGGAAAGTCATTGACACTATTTACCGTAGGAAGGTGCCTTGTTACTTCCAGATTTGGAGGTGGAGGCACTCCATTGCTTTGTTCTATAAGTTCCTTGTGACTGAAACCTGCAGCCTTTGGAATGTCTGGGTTTGACCTGAGCGGCTCTGCTGGGTACTGGAAAGGACCAGTTCTTAGTAGGCCAGTGCCTACTGAACATGGGTGGCTGCACTTGTAGGAAATCTTTTACATTTTGCACAGATTTAGCTTTATCTTCCATATTTTTCAAAACTTCTTCTGCCTTATTACCAAATAGACTGTCCTGTTGTAAAGGAGCATCCAACAATTTTGCTTTAACATGATCAGGCAGATTTTGCTCCTTGAGCCAAGCATGCCTTCTTATCACGGATCCAGTTATAGCAGCCCTGCAAGAGGCCTCCAAGGAATCAAAACCACATTGCAAAGTATGTTTTCCAACTTGTTCAGCTGAATGCAATAAATCCTGCAACTCTTTATTTTCCACACAGTCAGAAATCATAATTTTCTGTTTAAGTAAGCCCATGACATGCTGTTGATATTTAACAATATGAAATTGACAGTTTAAAGCCCTGATTGCCAAGGTTGCAGATGTGTAAACCTTCTTACCCCATCTATCCAGCGCCCTGGAATCTCTATCAGAAGGGGTAGGATTTTTAGCACTAGAAGCCTTAACGCCCTTGGGACCCTGAGAAATGGTTTCAGGGTCAGCAGTAGGGTTTTTAAAGAGGAAGTATAGCCAAAGGCCTATGCTGAGGAAGAAGAAGGAAATCCTTAAGTCTCTCTTTAGATTCTGAGAAATCCTGACTCTCCCAGTGAAAGTGTTCCCTTAAGGTATGCAAAGTTACTCTAAAAGAAAAATCCTCAGGAGAAGCAGAAGGGATGGAATCTTCTGCATCAGAGTCCTCATAAGTGGGAATAGATAATTCCTAATCAGAAGAGGAATCAGAAGAAATAGAAACTTGATCTGAAGATTCATAGTCAGTGCCTTGCCTAGGCCTCTTAGCAGGAGGGGGATGGGTACCCCTGATCAAGGTAATTAAATCCTCAGCCATTTTGATCATTTGTTTTTTTAGGCATTGGGGCCTGTACATGTGGCCCAAGCGTCAGTTTTTTAGACACAGAAGTAGATTTTGGCCTTAGTTTTGAAGATGGCATTGGTTTAATATACAAATCTTTAGGCCTGAAAACAACCTCAGAAGCCAGTGCCTGCTCAGCGGCTCCGAACATATCTAAGATAGAGACATCCGCGGGTTCAATACTTAAAGTATCTCACGGCATACCGGACTCCGAATGGGTCTCAGCAGAGGCCTGCGAATTAAAGGTAGAGGGTATCAGAGGCTGCAAAAGCGCCTCACTGAGTACTGACAAACTGGCGACTGGCTTAGGAGAAGCTTAGATGTCAGTTTTGGACCTCGGCGGTCTCTGTCTTTTTCTTTGCGTTTTTTAGGTATTCCAGTAGTCGGATTGCTAACAGACGACATTTCTGGATAGTTAAATCTTGAGCCAAAATATTTAGAAGCAAAAATATACAGACGTTTAATAGTGCATTGATTAAATTTAGCACAAAACCAACTGCAAGGCACATTGTGGTCAGGGCCTAGGCAAGGAATACAGTACAAATGAAAATCCTTATGAGATACTTGCTTCCCACAAGTAATACAATTATTAACTTTTACTGACATCGGTAAGGAACAAGAAAAAGTTTCCCCAACGGGGTACTTAGCTTTTAGTTGAAGACTTCGGTTCTGAAACTCGAAAACGAAAATTTCAGGAGTCGGCCGACCGGCACTTGCGAACTGCTTCTGCTTCGGACACCGCGCGGCCAGAAAGACTGATGTAATGGCGTCGGCTGCATGTTTTATACCCCTGATGTCCTGATGTCATGGAAGAAGGGACAGCAACCGACGCAGGACCCAAGACTTTATTAATCAGGCCAACTGAGGGCAACCTGCCAGCAGATTACCCCAAATATAATGACTGCAACAGTGAAACATGAAGAACATCAGACGTCTTCAATTAGGTTTATATGTTTGTAGGTTAGTAATAGGCTAATGGCCCTTGCCTGCCATTTAAGCCTAGCCAATTATTCTATTTGAGAAACAAACCCTGCACCATGCGTCTGTCTGTAAGATTAACACCTTAACCATTTTACCAACTATTTAGGTTTGTACCAGTGCTGCCTGCTAGTTAGGATATCACAGTGCTGCACATCACCTTCTTGCAGTCATTTCTTCACAGTGCTGCACATCTTCTTGCAGTCACTTCTTCACAGTACTGCACATCTTCTTGCAGTCACTTCTTCAGAGTACTGCACATCTTCTTGCAGTCACTTCTTCGCAGTACTGCACATCTTCTTGCAGTCACTTCTTCGCAATACTGCACATCTTCTTGCAGTCACTTCTTCACAGTCCTGTACATAATCTTCTTGCAGTCACTTCTTCACAGTACTGTACATCATCTTCTAGTCACTTCTTCACAGTCCTGTACATCTTCGTGCAGTCACTTCCTCCCAGTGCTGCACATCATCTTCTTGCAGTCATTTCTTCACAGTGCTGCACATCTTCTTGCAGTCATTTCTTCACAGTGCTGCACATCATCTTCTTGCAGTCATTTCTTCACAGTGCTGCACATCATCTTCTTGCAGTCACTTCTTCACAGTGCTGCACATCATCTTCTTGCAGTCACTTCTTCACAGTGCTGCGCATCATCTTCTTGCAGTCACTTCTTCACAGTTCTGTACATCTTCTTGCAGACACTTTTTTAGTCTTGTACATCTTCTTGCAGTCACTTCTTCACAGTCCTGTACATCTTCATGCAGTCACTTCCTCCCAGTGCTGCACATCATCTTCTTGCAGTCACTTCTTCACAGTTCTGTACATCTTCTTGCAGTCACTTTTTCAGTCTTGTACATCTTCTTGCAGTCATTTCTTCACAGTGCTGCACATCATCTTCTTGCAGTCATTTCTTTACAGTGCTGCACATCATCTTTTTGCAGTCACTTCTTCACAGAACTGCACATCTTCTTGCAGTCACTTCTTCACAGTCCTGTACATCATCATCTTACAGTCACTTCTTCACAGTGCTGTATATCTTCTTGCAGTCACTTCTGCCCAGTCTCTACCCTACCCTCCTTTGGTAACATTCTTAAAACAAAATCATGGGAGACTAACTTACCTACAAAAACACTATCTGTTCTCTATCAAACAGCATGGATTCTGGGCTGGTAAGAACACAAAGGCTGCTCTATACACCCTGATTGATAACACCTTAACTAATCTGGATAAATTAAATCTTATGGAAGCTTTCTTCATTGACTTCACCCATGCCTTTGACATGGTCAACCATTCAATTCTACTTTTCCACCTGCAAGACATTAGGACCATCTCTGATACTGCATTGTTCAACTGTTTATTCCAGGTAAAGATAGCACCTGCTCTTTCAAATGGTTCCCTCATTTTGGAGTCCCCAAGTGCTTTATTCTAGCACTGTTTCTTTTCTCAATCCTCATCAACAAACTTCCACTAGACCTGTCTATTCTAACAACACTTCACTATACAGATGATATGGTCATTTATAGGTCTGGTCTCTCACATCATACAACTGAAACTCAACTTAAAAAGAACCTTCTTCACCTGCAGCAGTAGCTAAACTTCATGAAATTACAGCTCAATGTAAAAAAAAAAAAAAAAAAGACCATGTTATTCAGCACCCAGAAACGATTAACAAAATCACATCTGTCCTTTCATATTCTTGAGTATGATATCAATCACAGTGAAACCAGAACCTTCTTTAGATATCAGGGGATCTGGTTAGACCAACCAATAAATGTCCATAAGTACAAAGGAAAGCTGAGAGTCAAGATCAACAATCCACACTTCTGAGTCAACAAAATATATTGGTTTCTCTCACGTCCAGCAAGGACTGTTATAGGAACTTGAAAATTCTCTCTCATTGTTTGCATTTGTCTCTCTCAAAAACATTACCACCCTTCAGGCCCTTCCCAATAAAATATGTGAATTCATATCTATCTCACCATGGAATGAACATCACTGCCTTAATCTTTCAAAGAATACATGGCCCCCAATACAGGCCAAGTCAAATCTTCTTCCTGGTTTCTTACTCTTCACTCCCCCCCCCAAATATTTTACTACCTCTCAAACCTATAACCTAAGAAGCCAAACCACAGACAGTTCTTCCCTACTAACCCCTTCTCCCAGAATGCACACTAGTAGCCATGCTTCTCTGTACTGGCCCTAAAATCACGGCAGGCACTTCCACCTGATTTATCTGATCCCACAAACTACTCTTTGTTCAGGCCTCAGTTCAAACAATATTTATTAAAACAGTTGGAATACAACTGTCCATCTAAAGGACATGTCACATAAACCAGTATCTGCATCTGTGTGGTATCTTTACCTCCCACATTCCCGATTCACCTGATTAACTCATTCATCGTAAACTCTAATTCAGCTTTACCATTACAACTCTACCCCACAACATGATCTAGTCGCCTTTCATTTTATTTATCTCTATTAGTTTTCATAACCTAGCCAACGCTGCTCATATCTGCTCCACTTATACTTTTACTTTAACCATACTCCCCCTTTTCTATTTCACTTATCTAACTACATATATTTGGTTTGTTACATATTCTATGCACATATTTTTCACTGGATTTCTACGCTTACTCATAAATGTAAACCATTGTTTTGTTGCATCATTATATAACACAGAGTGAACCTGGGTCATGGACAGAAGTAGGTCAAATATAAAAATAGATAGCTGGGTGCACAAGACCCAGGATAAAACATGCCCAAACCTGGTAGGTGCACTGGTGTCTGGACTGGAAAACAGCAACATTGTAGAATCCTCAAAATATGGAAACATTCCTACAATGGGGCTAGGCCAGGCCCAGGGGGAGGATGGCCCCCCACTGTAGAAAAAGTAGTAGTCCACAAAAATCACATAAAATGATAGGCCAAAGAAGAGCCATAAAGAGAGAGTGGACTACTGATAAGAACGAAATTGTGTATTGTAAACTATTATCCAAAATTTTGCAAAAAAAAAAAAACCCAAAATTTCCAGACTTGCGTTCATTAATACAGCATATTTGTGAAAAACATTATATAGACCAAAAAAAACTTTGACCTGCTTGGAAAAAGAAGCATCTGAAGAAGTGCGAAAATAAAAACAACAAGGGTTATGCACTTACCATAACTCGGAATCTGTGCTATCCGTGTCATTATTCATCAATGATTGGTCTTGGATCTGATCCTCCGATCGAGTTTGCTAGATAAATATCAGGACAGTGACCCTGTTCGCACTCAGGAACAGCAGAACCAAACCCACCATTACTCCAAGAATCCCCGGTCACCAGAAGGAGGGGGACGGTGGGTGGGAACGTGATAAATAATGACACTGGATAGCACAGATTCAAAGTTATGGTAAGTACATAACTTTATCTGATGTTATTTGTGTCATTATTGATCACGGATGGGTCAGAGTCCCCAGCTATCCATAATCCTGGGAGGTCTAAAGGAAGGATAGAGGGGAGCACAGAAGAACCAAATGAAGCTCTGCCCCTAGATACCAAATCCAACTTGTAATGTGTTACAAAGGTATAGGGGTTTGACCAAGTGGCAGCAGAACAAATGTTATCCAAAGAAGTCCTAGCCCAGAATGCCGAAGAGGTAGCCACCAATCTAGTAGAATGAGCTTTAATAGCCTTGGGAAGATCCTTCTGATTGTTTTCATAAATGTGAGCTATACAAGAAGGTATTCAATGTGAAAATGACACTTTGGAAATTGCCCTGCTTTTCCTGGCCTGAGAGAAAGCTATGAAAAGCTAATCTGACTTTCGAAAATTCTCAGCCTTTTCAGATAGAAACATAACTGCCTATGTACATCCAAGCAATGGAGTTGAAACTCTCCTTTTGTTCAAAAATTTGGGAAAAAAAGACAGGAAGTGGAATAGACTGATTAAGGTTATTTTCCAAAGCTACTTTAGGAATGAATGATGGATTAGTCCTGAGGCAGACCCTATCTGCGTGAAAAATAATGAAAGGAAGTTTTATGCTAAGAGCCTGCAATTCAGAAACCCTTTTGGCAGAGGTAATAGCCATCAAAAAGGCCGTCTTCCAAGACAGAATCTTAATATCACACTTCACAGCAGGGTCAAAGGAAGGCTGTGTCAGCGACTGCAGCAGCATAAGATCCCAAGGATAAGACGGACCTTTGAAAGGAGGCCTGAGCAAGAACACCACTTTAAGAAAGGCCTTGCAGAGCAGTATCACTAAGGTGAAAGTTAGAAATAGCTGCCAGTTGAAGTTTAATTGTCAAGACGCTCACTCCTTGCTGGAACAGAGAGGAAAGGAATGACAGAATGTCCGGAACTGGAGTGGAAAAGGGATCCCACTGAGAGACAAAGAGAGTACTCCTTCCATTTGCTGGCAAAAAAATTCTAGTAGACAGTTTTTGAGATGCCAAAATAATGTGAGAAGGCAGTTTAACCTGAATGACAATCATTGGAACTGGAGGTACCACGTTGTCAGCCTCAGGGATATCAGGTTGGGAGGAGGAAGTCCCCATGGGTGGGAGATAAGATCTTGGACTGGATCTAATATCCAGGGTGGATATTTCAGATGAGACAACAGGAGGAAGAACCACTCCTGACGAGGCCAGAAGAGGGCAATGAGGATGAGGTGAGCCTTTAGGCAATGGGCTTTCTATAAAAGTTGGGAATGAGGGGCATCAGAGGACAGGCATAGAGAAGTCCTGGCAATCAATTGTGAATCAGAGCAATCCCTGGGAGACTCCCCTGGTGGGGGAATAAGGTCAAAGTATTTGACGCATTTGTGATTGGCCGGGGATGCAAACAGATCGCAGCACGGAAGCCTCCATCGGTCAAAAATCCTGCACTCCACTGATTGTTTAAGGGACCACTCGTGGGGACTCCGGACAGTCCAGCTGATCCTTTCCACTAGCATGCTGGAATCGCCAGGAATATGCATTGCAAGAAGAAAGCCACTGGAGGTCATTGCCCATTCTCACACTCTTATGGCCTCTCTGCACAGCGGGTATGATCGTGTCCCTCCCGCTTGTTGATGTACCAGACTACTGCCATGTTGCCTGTCTGAATTGCTAAAATCCTGAGAGGAAGACAGTCCTGGAAGGCTTGCAACTATAGTAGGATAGCTCTCATCTCTAGGACGTTGATGTGCAACCTGGTCTCTGAGGGGGACCAAGTGCCTTGGACCGTCCTTCCCTGAAAATGCCTCCCTCTCCCATCAGGGAGGCAGCCGTAGTCTCTATGGCTTGGGGTTGCAGAGGGCAAAAAGGTCTGCCTAGCTAAAGATCCTTGGACTGGAGCCACCATGCTAAGTGACACTGGCAGACTCGAGATTTTCGGATTACCATAGACATAGGGTGAAGGGTCCACTGAAGTACCCACCTGTGGTACCTGGTGAGGGGAACCAACTGAATAGCCGCCACCACCGACCCGAGGGCTTGAAGAATCAGGTGGACAGGAACACTGCCCCCATCTAGGTGGAGGAGAACTTGCTCCCAGATCATGTCTATCCTGCACAGCAAAAGAGCTCCAGTCTCCAACACCATGTCCAGAAGAACAACTATGAATTCCAGCCTCTGACAAGGAGCAAGGTGTGACTTGGGAAGGTTGACAGTAATGCCCAGATTGTGAAGCAGACAGAGTAAAATCTGTGGCTAGAGAGAGGAGATGCTTTGTTGGAGCCGTGAGGAGCCAATTGTCCAGGCACTGGAAGACCTGAAAACCCTGCAGCTGGAGATGGGCTGCTACCACTGCCATACATTTGGTGAACACCCAGGTGGCTGAGGTGAGACCGAAGGGAAGGGTTCTGAACTGATAATGATTAGCCCCCAGCTGGAAGTGCAGGAATCTCCTGGACAGCCTATCTCTTTTTATGTGATAGTATATATCCTTGAGATCTAACAAGCACATCCAATTGCCCTTGTGCAGAAGCAGATGAATGGACTGAACAGAGATCATCTGCAACTTTGATTTCTTGACCAACAAATTCAGCTGGTTGAGGTCCGGAATGGGAAGCAGTTCCCGTTTTTTTTTGGGCACTAAAAAGAAGCGAGAGTAAGTACCGGATCCTTGTTGTCCTGTTGGGACCTTCTGGATTACTCTTTTTTGAAGGCGGTCTTGAACCTCTGTGACAGCTAACTCCCACTGGCAGGGTGGGACAACCGGGAGTGACTTTGGGATTGGAGGTTGGTGATCGAAGGGTATAAAGTATTCCCTGGACACAATGCTTAGCACCCAGTGGTCTCAGGTAATAGCAGCCCAAGCCAGGTGGTGCAAGGAGATATGACCCCCGACTGCCTCCAGGGCAGGGCAGTCGGGCAGCATTTCAGGAAAGCTGTAGGGGCTTCTCTGAGAAGGGTTCTTGGAAACCCTGATTCTGCGGACCTCCTCTGCCTCTGGACTTGTGTTCACCATCAAATCCCCTTCCCAGGCCGGAGGAAGAGGATTCCTGAGGAGCATCTTGGAAGGAAGACTGTGTCCTGTGGTACCATAGCTTTTTACTATCCCTCTAAGTCTTGGAGAAGGAGCGTTGGGGAGTAAAAACTTTATCTCAACTGCGGACAAAGTCCCTCCCTCCTGCTTACTGCAGGTCAATGTTTCCTTGACCGAAGGACCAAATAGAGTAGATCCAAAAGGGGCATTGGTAAAGGATGCCTTGATGTTGTCTGCAAACCCACAAAGGTGAAGCCAGGCACGGCACCTAATAGTAATGCTTGTACCCACTGCTCATGAGGTGGCCTTGATTGCCCTCAAGATCAACCTCATCAAGGCATTAGCAAGGGAAGTGAGAGTGGAGAGCTTTGGCCAGACCAGTTTAAAGCTCTCTGGAGGCAACAACTCTGAAAGGGAATAGGACGTTCTGACACTAACTCCCTTAGCTGCTGTGTGAAATGTGCCATATAATTCATAGTCCTCAGTCCGAAGGTAGCTGAGGCGTTCACATGCTTCCCAAAATGGTCAATCACCCGAGAAAGCTCTTTCTTTGTGGCTGCAGCAACCACAACAGCATCTACAGGAAGACCTATATTCTAGAAATGTTTCTAAGTCCTTCGAAAGATAAACCTATCTGCCCTCTTGAGGACCAGTTCTACTGTGTCCGGCTCTTTCCATGCTCTGCTGGCAATGAGCTGGACTTGCTCATCTGCAGGGGGAGACACACAAGAGGAAGAGGGACCCACCCTGAACACCTTCAGGAACACGTATTCCTCTGAAGATGGTGTGGGGGAAAGCCAACCACCCTGCTCTTTCAGGATCTTAAGTATGTTTCCAAAGGACACCTCCTTGGACGGTAGTCTAGGGGACCCATCCCATTCCTCGAAATCCATGTTCTCAGTGAGGGACTCTCAAGGGGAGTCCAGGTGCCTCCTCTTACATGTCCTCTTCTGAGGAGGCTCCTCCACCATAAGCTCTGAGGAGGACTTGGAGGAGGGTACCCATATAGGGGTAATGCCTTCTGAAGGTGATCCTGGGAGGGCTGACCCCGGACCAATGATGAAGATTTGCCACCCAAAATGGAACCAGGCAGGGCAGGTCCAGAGCTGAGGTAGAAGCTGCCGACTAAACGGAGACAGTTCTCACTAATGCCCGGAAGGCAGATGGACTGGAATAAGCCCCACTCTCCTCCCTGCCGGTAACAACTGACTGGGATGGGATGGGAGACCCCGGCAGAGTACCAATGTCCCTGGACAATATTGGTCCTGAGTTATCCAAGGTAGAAGCCCGAATGGGAATGGTCCAAAAACACCGGACCAGATTCCCCCACCCTGGGTGGCCCCCATGGATCTCTCGGGTCCGAGGCAACGCCAGCCCCGAGGGCAAGAGGGCTGAGCCAGCCAGGGAATCAGGTGGCATGGGAGTAGAAGCACTACCTGACATTGATGACCTCTCCCTAGGCAAGGTCTGACTCTGGTGCACCGAGCTCGCAGGAGTCAGACGGAAAGAGAGTAGTTCTGATGTGGGTGAAGAGCCCCTTGGCAAGTGGCTAGGGGACTGAAGCAAGTCTAGTTCCATCTGGGCTTTGAGAAAGCTCATCATCTGGTCCATGTCAGATGGGAGCAAACTGGGAGGAAACTGAAGAATGGCTTGAATGGGCTGAATGACTGCAGTTCCTACAGGAGGACCTACTGGATTTTCTCAGATTCGAAACTCTGGAAGGGGTCGGAGAATCGAGTATAATAATGGGCTTTGAGGAAGCCATCGGATCCGATGGCCCTGTTGGTTCAGTGTGCACTAAGGACCCCATGGATGGACCCGACGGGCCTGTCGGATCCGAGAGGGTTTTTGATCCCATTGGATCCAAGGACCTCCGTAGCCGTTGCCACAGAGGCTGGACTTGGATCCTGGGCACAGGGATCCAACAGCCTTGGCCGTTTAGCAGGGCAGTCCCAAGAAGAAGAGGGCTTCCTCTTGGGATCTGAAGGGGTTTTTGGATGGGGAGCCACCTTTAGCAAGCTCCTTAAGAAATAATTTGTTTTTATGGTATAGGAGTGCCCTAGGCTTGAAGCCTATGCAAATATCGCATTCAATATCTAAATGGGGCTCTCCTAGACAGTAGAGGCACTCCTCATGCATGTCGGCAGGAACTAACTTCTGACTGCATGAGGAGCATTGTCTAAAACCGGAGGGTTTGTCAGCCACAACCAAAACAGAATGCAAACCCCCCAACACACACATACATAGACACACACACTAGAGGAAAAAGAAAGTAGTAAAGTAATGAAAGGAATGAATGGGAAAAAACTCTAACGGCCACCGATCAACTAAGGGAGGGTGGAAACCTACTGCTGAACTATTTCTTTTTTGGGTTGTCTTTCCGGTTCCTTTTGCCTTCTTTCCCAGTTCTCTATAGAACTTTTTGGGATCATCAATAAATTGCTTATTTTGTACTTTTCCTTTACATTTATCTGTATATCTTCTAAGTTTTTCTGCTTGTGCTGAGATTTTATTATCTGCAATAGTGCAAGATAGATCCTGATCCGTTATAATACTGTACATTGCTTTTATCATGGCTATCTTTCTGAGTATTTTTGTCGATTTGTTTCCTCTTCTAACAGTGACAGTTCTTGGCTTAACTGCTTTATAGTTTTCTCTAGTCAATATTTCCATGATGGTATTTGATTTCTCCCCTTCCTTACTGTGTTCATTTGTTTTATCAAACTTCTGACTTTTTGGGTTTTACTGACCTTCTGCAATCTTATTTCTTTCATTGATCTTAATATGTCTATCGCTATTAAATCAAGCAGCTCTTGCAGCTCATTTTATTCTAAACTGAGGATACATTCTTTGTTCTCCATTTCCTGCAGGCATTCTACAGAAAGTTCTGTAGCATCTTCCTTTGGCACATTCTCTTCAGATTCATCCTGTGCCATCCATTGCTCTGTCATATGGGAACTCACTGGCCTATTACTCCTCAACATTGACTGCATCAGAGTTGCCACAGTTTCCTGTTCCTTCCCTTGCTGTACAATACTTACCTTTCCTTAAATCTCAAATCTCCTGAATGTTATTCTGCATGTATTCTTCCCCAAAATTTGATTTTTATGTAATTTGTTCCTTCTCTCTTTTGAAGATCCCACCTCCCGTTCTTTTTACCTTCTCTAGAATATTCAGTACTTCAATTACAGTTGGTTTGAATTTTAATTTATATTTTCTAGTAATTACTTTTTGGCAGTCAACAGGATATTCAGATCCTATGGGCCAGCTCAAAAGAATAATGTCCTTGGTTATAAGGATTTACTTCATTTCTGACAATGTTCTCTTAAAGAATTTTTAAAATCTGCCAACATGTTACATTTCCAATAAACATGTTACCAATTACCCATCTTTCTCTTCATACCACCAGCAGCATTTGCTATTTACGTGAGGAAAATTCTCTGAAGTCTGCTTGGGGTATAAAAACACCTATGCACACACTTCCAAACAAAAATCCTAAACCTTCTGAACATTGTTGCTTACTTGGAAGGCATACAGATGTCCTTCCATTATTCCTTTATAAACTGCTTTTCCAATCTCTCTTCCAAAAGTCTTCTAACCTCCTTGGATCTATTTTTATGGTTATCATACAATATTTCATATATCCTACTCATTTCCCTCTTTTTTTTTTTTTTTAAACAACTGCTATTTTAGCCACAACCAAAAACTTCTACCAGAGCCAGTCTTTCACTTAGCACTCCCTTAACCCTTTTTCTTTGCTTATACTCCTGTCAATCCTTGGTACATAAAGCGGTTCTCTATCCTGCAATCTAAACATTTGTTTAGCTTCATCCCACTCTATTACCATCTCCTCTCTAGTTGTTTGCTCCTAATACCTTGGTTCATTTGTTATTTTTTATTTATTTTTACATTTGTTAACTGGTTTAGTCCAGCTGAGCATTAGCTCATTTTCAGTGGAGACCCGAGGAGAAAAGCTCCGCAATCAGTATTAACATTTTACATAAAATCAGCAAGAAAATTGCATTGGCAGCTAAAACAATTAGAGAAATAACATTTTACAATAAAATTTTACAGAAAACAGTTGGGTACAAATGTTAAAGATCAAACTGCAAAAAGCATTTACAACAAATCATACAGAAAAGCAGGAGAGTATAATGTCAGAATTTTTACAACAAAAACTTGGGTACAATTTTGGCAAAACTTAATTTTTTCCAACAAATTCCAGCCCCAACTTGCCAATTTTCTATACTCGTCCTTACAGTCATTCACATTGGTAAACATCTTCTTTCTCCATTCCTGTGTTGGCTTAGTTTTTAGAACATTTTCTGCAACTTTATAAACATAATATGTATGGTTGTCCTTATTCTCCTTAAGAACATGCATCCAAAATCTTATTCGCTCCTTGTTTCTCAAAATCTCTCCCTGTTTCATCATCCCTTTCCACTGCAATTTGTAACAGTCTGCTTGGGTAATGTAAATGATATTTAAATCATTCAAGCCTACAGCTCCTTCTTGTATACTTCCAGTCAATTCCCATCTCTCCTTATGGTGTCCAAACAATTTTTGAGTCTGACTTCCTTAACTAAGTGGTTTACCAGTTAACAAAAGGAAATATTAAAAAGGCAAGGTCTAAGAATCAAAATGGCATTAATTGCTAATCTAGTTTATCCTGTAGTGGAGAAATGAATTACTGTTTGTCATTTATTCATATTTTTATATTTAGATTGACATTTGCATAACTGAAATATTAATTTTATTTGGGGGGGGGGGCACTTTGCACTCCTTTTTCTTTCCTTCTTTCTTTCACCTGACAGCAATCTCTAGTGCCCAATGTCCAACACTGGGTCTACCAGTCGATGCCAATCTCCCCCCGGAGTAACACTGAATTTACAACTAGGGCTGATGTGGATATTAAGGGTGCCTGGGGGGAGGGTGATGTCCTACTTCTTCTGGGAGGTTTCTACTTTATGGCTTACTACTGTTTTCCCACTGGCTATTTGATGATGTTGTGGAGGCAGCAGTGCCATGTGAGAGTGCATCTATTTCCACCTCGGTGGAAGCTCAGCCATACTTCCTCACATCCCCTCAGACTATGCCCTCTCCCGCACAACCCCAGCCTTCAGCAAGTTCATCACAGGGAATGCCTATATAGCCATGCCCTACCCCGGGATGGACACAACTCTATCCCTCCCGGCCTCTCCATCAGATGCCTGACCCACTAACTGAACCCAGTCACCCGTGAAGTCAAGGCTTTGTCCCTCTACTCCACTGCAGTGGCCGGGTCATAGTGTGAAATGCCAGCTAGCAATTATGAAGCCTTGCAGTGTTTCCATATGTAGTTCATATGTCCAAACTCAATGATATACAAATTATTGCATGGTAAAACCTTAAATTTTATTGTAGAAAACTGACATTTACTTTTGCACTCGAGATACAGAATTATTTATATTCACAATTACACAATTAAGCATAACTTTCATATTTCTCTAAATATTTAAATAAAATAGTACTTTTAACAGGAATTTCTTGCTGCCAAATGAAAAGTTGTGTCTGCCTAACAAAAAGTTTCTTGAATATATATATGTATATGTATATATATATATATATATATATATATATATATATATATATATATATATATATATATATATATATATATATATATACATACATATATCTTATACTGTTTACATATGACAATTTGTTTAGGAAACTTTTGAGAAGATATCTTTCTGGATGTGTGTGCATCCTAAGAAGAGTAAATTAACTTAAAGACTGTATGCACTGACTATTATCAGTACAAAGAATAGTTTTTACTGATAACATTACTGTTTGTACCATTTTAATAACTTACTTTTCATACAACATTTACATTTATTTGTATTTTACTTTTTTTTTACTTGATTTTACAGAAAATGCTCTGGAATGTAAAGATGTGTGTTTATGCTGCTAGGTGTCTGACAAACTACAGCACAGAGGTATTAACGAGTTATCTGCATTACATCCCTTCAAATCAGACAACCTAAAGCACCTCTTTCTAAGGAAAGAATTATCTTATCCCATTTAACTCTCGCCCTCTTTCCTTCCCCAAAAATTCCTTCATCTCTTCATTATCATCCACAACTTTTCCTCTGACTGAAAACATATGCCTGGCCTATATGCAAAACTAAAGGGAGTAAAAAGCACTTTCACTGCTTGAATTGCTATACATATCCATAATCAAGAGATTTCAGTTTCTCGATTTTTTTTTTATCATCTTTGTTAAGCCTCTTCCCACACATCTTCAGGTGCTATAACACAGTTCTTTTCAATCCATACAGCTCAGTTCTTCATATTATGTCCCCAAAACTATGGGTTTTACTGAACCAATTCATGTGAGGGATACACCGTTTACTGTCACAGCTTTTGTTTTACTTTCATTAATTTCATATCCTAAAAAACAAGAAACTGTTTCAAAATGTTCCTTAATACCAAAATGCCCATTTCTGGATTTATCAAGTACAAAATAAAATCTGCAAATACAGCTAGCTTTTCTTGATTACCACACCATTTACATCCTTGAATTAGTGGAATCCCTTGTTTTCCTTGCCAGTGATTCCAAATATAACACAAACAACCAAGGGGAAACAGGATACCCCTTCCCTGGTTCTTCTGTTCGAACACATCTTGTCAGAGAGAAACCATTTCAAATTAATTCTTACCTCCGACCCTTCATATATCATCCTAATTACCCATATTATTTCATCAGGGAAAGCAAATGTTACCCCTGTCCTTCTCATAAAATCCCACCTGACTACTGAATGTTTGCTTTACACCAAGACTCATCAACAACAGAAGCATTTTTTACATTCTGTTTCCCACTGGATCATCGCTGACATATTAAGGTGTCAAATGTTTGCCTCCTCAAATCCATACTGATCCATATCTATCAATTTTGGCAACACCTCTACCATTCTCTCAGCTAGTATAGCCACATACACTTTACAACCATGGTTTGAAATTGAAATGGGTATATAATGAAACAGGATCTGGTGGGTTCTTATCCTCTTTGGTTAATACAGCTGTCTTCAAAGATGCTAGTATCCCCCCCACCTCCATCACCCCCACTGACCACTGTTAAACAAGATCCTCCAGATCCTTATCACTTTCTTACCTCCAAATGTCCACAGGAATACCATCTACTCCTGGAGACTTTCCAGTTAATAAATTTACATATCACAGTTTTTATCTCATCTCTTCCAAATATAGCTATTACTGAGCCTAATCTTCCTTTATCCCTGGCATAATTAAGTCTTCAATAAATATTAACATTTATGACTTTTCTTAGTTTCCACATTTCTCTGCCATACAGACATTTTCATAAAATTTCCAAAATATATCTAACACCTCTAAAGGATCTCTGTTTTTTTTTTAATATTGTATGTATTTATTTATTTAAGATTTGTACGAGCCAATTTTCAGCGAGGGTCCAGGGAGAAATGCTCCAGACACATCTTTGTAACATGGAAGGAAACTGTAGCACCCAGAAGAAACCCACATGAATGCAGGGAGGACATGCAGACTCTGCACAGAAGGCACCCCATCCGAGAATCGAACTGGAGAACCTCTTGCTGTGAAGCGACAAAGCAAACTGCTGCACCAATGCGCCACCAAGTTTCCAGACTGTAGGCTTCCTAGGTTTGGCAAAAATACATTATGTCTGTTACCATACTCACTGTGGTAAAAAACATTTTGTGCTCTGGAGTTGTTAAAAATAGTCGCTGAAGAGCAAACATTTTAAACTCATACATTTTTGTTCAAATACTTCCTTATTTTCCACTTAGCATTCCACAGTTATTCCATTTCTTTTCTGAAATTCAACTTATTCTGCCATATTTAAACCTTTGTCTAAATAATTGCTATTACTTTTCCTTATATCCTTCTGCCTTATTTCTACAATATTTTTAAGTTCCATTTTCATTTTGTCCTACTCAATAGTTATTTCTTCTTAAAATATTTCTATCTTCCCTAATAAGTCAGGAATCATTTCCACTACTCATTCCTTAACTTCTTTTTTAATAGAAAGGTGGGTAAATGCCAGTGTAGCACTTGTATTTCATTAAGCTGCCTCTATTTTTATTGGTGCAAGATCTGAAATAATAATTTTTTGTGTCTCACAACTTTCAATTAAATACACATGCTCATTGTGTAAGCTCACTGTGAAATCTAATTTCTATCTAATCTAGCTCAGTTACTGTACCTTGGGGAATAATATGTAAATTACATCTACTGAATTAACATCTTCCATACAAAACATTCTCATACATGCCTCCAGAAATCCACCCTCATTTTGTTAAATTTTCCCACTCCTGATATACCCTCACTATTGCAAATCAGGTTTCAGTCCCCACCTATAAATAATACTGCCTGCAGAAAGCTCATTATTTTTTCCAGATTCTCACACTCCACAAAAGCAGTTCTGGGATAATACAAATACATGCCAGCTTAATTGTCCTCCCTTGTCAGTAAACAAAGAAAAAACCTCTGGTACTCCACCACAGTAAAAATCCATCACGATAAAGTCCTGTGTCAAACAGCAAACAAATTTAATGGAAAAAGTAAAAACAGCATTAGAATTCCATGGTGATAAAACGATAAGCGCTTTCGGCTATTTAGCCTTCTTCAGATGTCAAACAGCAAACAAATTTAACGGAAAAAGTAAAAACAGCATTAGAATTCCATGGTGATAAAACGATAAGCGCTTTCAGCTATTTAGCCTTCTTCAGATCGTGATCGGAAGAAGGCTAAATAGCTGAAAGCGCTTATCGTTTTATCACCATGGAATTCTAATGCTGTTTTTACTTTTTTCATTAAATTTGTTTGCTGTTTGACACAGGACTTTACCGTGGTGGATTTTTGCTGTGGTGGAATACCAGAGGATTTTCTTTGTTTGCTTCACTTTTCCACTGGTAAACCTTCAACAAGTGTAAGATAGTTTTTTCCTCCCTTGTCAGTAAGGCCATTACTCCTTTTTTCTCTCTTCTATCACTACTGGAGCCTCTGTAGCAATTGGTATTATGACTCCCTTTTCCTTTGTATCTGATGTTCTGTACAATGTCTACCCTGAAAGCCATTCATTCTCAAATTCATATGCTCATTTATATCCAAATGGGTCTACTGTAACACTATTATTTGCACGCTGAATTTCTTAATATAACTCAATACACTTTTTTTTGTCTGTACCTGTATGACCATTTACATTACATGATAACATGGACAAAGTAGCCATTGGTGATAGAAAGCTACTGTTCCAACCTACTATACATTACAGTACGTCTGAATGTATTTATCTAACATTTAGCTTATATGCACACATTGATGTTTGGCATTTTGATCTTGTATGTAACTGCTACTTCTTATTTATCTCCATTTGTACTTGTATGACATTTTTTAAGACTTTTTACTTCAATGAAAACACTCAAAACAGATTTTCAGAACTGGCCATCCCTTTTAAATTTACAAGGAGCACACAAAACTGTGTACATTTAAAAAATGAAGTTTACCCTCAGATACAAACACATTTGCTCTAAATTAACAGCTTTATCCACAGACATTACTTATTCTAAAATTAAGGATACCCATGCTAAAGCACAAGCTGGAGTCTATGTTCCCCCTTCCACTAACAACCACATGTTCTTTTCTTTTCTCTACTCTACTCCACTCCCAGATGTGAAAAACAGAATGCATGCTTTCAATAAACATTAAATTACAGTTCTATGAAAAAGTGCACAGACTACGTTTAAATAAATTGTAGACTGTTTTATTAAATGTGTTAAAGTAGTAAAGCTGCAGGTGTGGAAGCAATTATGTGTAACTCATTCACTTCCCACAATTTCAGAGTTCATTTATTTTCACTGAATTCCTTGATAATGTACCAATAAATCTAAATTATACTGTTTCTCCCCAAACACTTTTCATCTCTATATAAAAGCAGTTAATAATGGAATAAACAGATAGCAACTTATGGATATGTGAAAGAATCTTTGTAAAGTTCACTGAAAACACACGGTTCAAACCTCTAATGATTAACTACTTGCACCTGCAGACTTCTTGTCCCCAAGTGAAAGCACTTGCTAATGGAGAAAGTACAGAACGGCTATGCAAATTCAAGAAGTTACCATTTTTATTTGCTTTCATCTTATTTTTCAAGCTAATTTGCTTAAAAATCCAAATAAAAACCTTGTCTACAGCTTGAAACTAAGCACATTAATTTAGGTAACCACCTCTGTAAAAACAAAGAAAATTACTGTCTTAATGCTACATATACTTTGGCAACCGACCAACAGACCAAGATTATATTAACTATAATTTGTGTATGTCTGACACCTCAGCAACTTACAACTCAAAAAAGTACTTCCATGCTTTAAGCATCAATATGATTTGCAGGAGGACTATGCAAAAGAAGGTCACTCTACTACAGATGTCACAAAGCTGTGGAATTCAACAAAGCAGGGGAGGATATCTCATACTTTCATATTACCCGTCACCAGAACTGCATTCTCTCAAACTCAGTGATCTCTTGGGAGTCAAAACAAAGAGACTGCCTCATCACGCCTATGTATTTTGCTAGCAGGAAGACTGTAATCCATATTTTACAAAAGTAACTGCTACCCCCCTATCTCAACCATACAGCTTTCAAAGGGGTTGTTCAACAATCAATAAATACTAATCCATTAATTAAAAAGCACGTGACTAATTAGAACAACCTGCGTATAAATCATCAACTTTATTACTGAAAATATACAAATTTAAGAATCAAATATGTTTAAGATACTTTTTGATTCAAGCCCTTAAAGAATAAGGTATTGTGTTTTAAAATCCACAAAGACTATAAGAGTGTTCTCTCTCTCTCAAAATGGACAGAACAGAGCCTTGACCTGTATGCTTTTGTATAAATTACACAACTGTGCAAAATGATTCACTACATGGTTATTAAAATATTTACGTGTGACATCCTGTAATTTTTTTTGTAGTTGTACTTCAATTCATCTCCTCCACACTACATTTTCTTTTTCCTTCTAAATATGTTTCTTCTCTCTTATCTATAGGATACTTACTAGGGGTCTGCCCATCTACAGCCTATAACTCATTTCATACTACTACTAAATCATAATATCTTTCACTGTTACTTTAATACTTTTTTCCTCTCTAAATTACTGAAATTAATACATTTCCTTACATCGCTTTCTTTAAACATTGATATTTTTCTCTAGTATTTAGTTGTTGCTCTTGATCAATGTTGCAGTCTTTGTAGCTTCATGTTTAGCCTTTAATCTTTGTCTAATATTTAATGTTCAATACGATGTTTTGTTGACTATTTTACTGTAATTTAATGTTTTACTTGCTGGTGCTTTTCTTCCCAGGCTTCTGCTGAAACAGGGTCTAGTATGACCCTGTTATATTTTTCCTGGTGAACATATGTAAATAAAGAAATAATTTCAGAGGAAGCTTTACCAATATAACACAACTGCAGTCAAACAGCAAGATATATATACATACCTTGCAACATTCCGTATATATTAATGCCTTGTTTTAATCTAATTTCTTTTTTTAAAACTACACCTTTATTTCCATTCAATATCTCATATGTAGCCTGGGAGTCGTCATATGCATGGTGCCTGCAATGTTTTCACCGAGGGGGGGGGGGGGTATCATTAACTAGCTGTTAGTTTGTACTGTTTTTCTTCTTCCTTTGAATATTGACCTTATTCCGTCACCAATAACAGTATCAGATCATTCATCTAAATCCATATATCCACACTTCCATCTTACAAAACACCTTTTATAAATCCTTAGCAAATACACTGCATTATTTTAATGAAAAGCTGCTCAGTGTCCTTCTATTACTCTCTTTCTCTCTTAACTCATCTAATCTGTATCCCTTCCTTTTTATATATTACCTTTTGTTCCCACGAGCTCCATTTGACTTTACAGCTGCTGTTATTCTTATTGATATCCATGTCTTTTTTCTCCTTAGCTATCCAGTTTATAAGGTGTTCAATTACCAGTATTGAAAGGAGTTTCTTTTTTTTTTCGAATTCTTTGTAATGGATTTTTTTGTCACATAGCAGTACTGTACCATCACATCATCTAAAAACAGTTGTCTACTATTTCTCCTTCACAGAGATTCAGAAATAGTTTACTAAAGTCTTCTTTAAATTCACCTAATTTGGGACAGTCCCAAAATATATGTGCCCAAGTCTCGCCCAATCTCCATCATCACATTTTTAAGAAATTTCATTCTCATTATAATATTCTGTTGATGCAAAATGGCATACGCTAAAGTTACAACAGCTTTTTATTACCAAGTGCATTTTGTATTCTTTGCAACTCTATACTTGAAAGTACGTGAAAATGGAAAATCAGCCACATTTCATGCATCTATATTTCGGCCCATATTAAATAGCTAGTAATCAATTTTCAGAACCAGTTAGTGATTTTTATATATTTTACTCTGAGGAAGCAATGTTGCATCTGGATGTCTGCTTCACTTCTATGTGCTTTAACGGTACGTGTAAACATAGTCCCATGAGATCCATTACTGAAGGACATTTAAAAAGACTGTTACAGTTCACATCTAATTTGAATTTGAACATAAATAGTTGTAAGACATTTTAGTGGGAGAGAGAGAGATGAAGTTCTGACTGTGATCCAGAAGACAGGGATGCTACAGATGCTTGAGGAAGAGGATGGATGTGATTGACACTGGATAACACATTCCTAGGGAGAGGAAAACAGCCTGACTCATGGCATGAATTATGTTCATTGTAGGTGGGAGTCCCAAAACACAGCAGATGGGGATTAGACCTGTGCATCCAACAAGCTGTGTGTTGCAAGCAGATGTGACCTGTGTGCAAAACTGCATAAGCAGTCAAGGAAATCATTCTGGGGCCACATGCATGTCAGGGAAGAGCAGGAATGTAGTTTTAGGCAGCATAAAGCATCACCCTCTATGTATGTCTAGACAGACGATGATCTATCCCAGTCAACTCTCACCTCTACTAAAAGTCAGTGAAATGACAGTTGCAAAGGGGGGAGGGATCTGAACAAAGAAAAGAAGGAGTGTCTCAATGGCTGACAGGCATAGAGGGGGAGTGAAATACTAATGGTATCTGTCAGTCCTTTGATGCCTTCACTGTACAAAATAATAATCCTCATCTGAAGTGAACTTTGGATCTCTTAAATATGTGATATATGGCAAAGATGTTAAAGATCTGCAGCAGGAAAGCATTCTTTTCATGATGGAAGATATCACCAACTGTGGAGTTTATGACTAGTTTCGTTTCAGTACACTAGAGTTGCTAGTTAATGCACAGTCTCAACATTCATATAAATATTACTTACATGAAAAGAATGAAAGAAAAAGGCAACAATTTTATTGCAAGTGTTCAAAATAAACTGCTGCATTATGAGCCATCAACTATGAATAAAAAGCAAATTAAACTGTCAATATAATGCCAACAGAAATTTTGACTGGATAAAATCAACTCCCAAAGTACATCACTTCTTGAACTATGCTATAAAAAGACTAGCACATGAGGAGCAAAGGATGCTCCCATCTCATTACATAATACATACATTTTAATGTGTCAGCAGATCTCCAAAGAGGATCCTCCAAGATGGGTATCATGGCTAGATTTATCCTCTCCACCTGTGAGCATTCACTTTTTCAGGGAGCTCCTGCCCTTGAAGACTGTACCTATGATGAGGAATAATGTGAAATCACATTTTGAACACCTAAGTCCATGCAGCCCAGCTGTCCGCATTAAAAAGGTGCCTAAAAGGTATCAAGATTTTATAATTCAGGCAATAAGATAAAGAGTTGTTAGGCTGGGGTGTATCAAGCTACCTTTTCCTTGTGTGAGCAAAGCCTGTGGTGATTGCTCTTGGCCAAATTGAAAAGAAGGGATAACTACTGTTGCCTGGGCCAAAAAGGAGTCACTGTAATTTTTGGGGTATCCTTCTGGATTTTTAGAAGAACCAAAGATATGGAGCAAAATTTATTTAGTTGTTTGTTTTAAGAAAAGACAAACAGATCTACTTGAGGTGCTTTCTGCAATATGACTAATTCTTGGAAAACCCAAGTGTGAGAGTCTGTCCTGGTCCTGCTGAGCTTGTCAGCAACAAAGTTTTACTCTGAATGTATGAAAACTGAAGAGTCCAAACTGTGCTAAGCTGCCATCTCCCAGGCTATCATCACAAGTCCGCAAAGAAGGTATGACCTGGTACCCTTACTTTATTTTACTTTGATTTATTTATTTAACATTCATAGGTAGGTACTAGGCTATAGGTAGGTACTAGGCTATTGGCCCAAGGGCCTAAGTAAGCCTAGCCAACAAGGTTCCCTGGCTTACGCCACCCAAGAAAGTTAATTTCCTGTGCCCCTGTCGAGCAGATCCATAGAAGCGATCCCCGGAGTGTATTTCCTATTTCTCATCCACGCAAGATTTTTCTTGAAGAGTGCTAATGAGGAACTTTGCTTGAAAAAGATGGGTAGCTTGTTCCAGAGTACAGGAAGTCTCCAGGACAGGAATTTATCCCCCCAGCATGTCCTGTTCATTGTTGTGACAAGGTTTAGGTCTCTAGAATGTGTAGCTCAGAGGGATTAGGATTTCTTTAGGTGTAGCATGTCTAACAGTTCTGAGTTCTCCATGGAGTAGGCGATATGCTACAGAGTAAAGCTGGAGTTTTTTGAGATGGTCAGTGTACAGCATCTGTTTGAGGCCAGTAATCCTCTTTGTGAGGTACTTCTGTGGCCTTTCCAGCTGCTACAGATGTCTTTGTGAGGTACACTCCAAAAGGGGCATTGTACTCTATAGTGGGTCTAATGAGTGCCGAGTAGAGGGGAACAATGATCTCTTTTTTCCTGGATGAGAACCCTTTGCTGGTGAGGTGTGCCACATAGAAGGATTTCCTGACTACTGTGGCAATGTGATTATCAAAGGACAGACTACTGTCCACCTGGGTCCCAAGGTCTCTTATCACACATTCTGCATTAAGTAGACTGACGTTTATGTGGTAGTTCATGGGTATAGAGTTTTTACCAAAGGGGATGACAATGCACTTTTTGGCATTGAGCTTGAGGTCATGCCTCTGACACCAGGCATCTGTCTCAGTGAGGCCCTTCTGTAGGATGTCCACATCATTTGGGGACTCTACTATGGCTCCTAGTTTGCAGTCATCAGAGAAGTACATGCCAAACAGGAGTGGTCCCAGGACTGAACCCTGTGGTACTCCACTTGTCACTGGTTTGGAGTCTGCAACTTTTATAGTGTGGGTTCTGTCAGGGAGCCAGTTGGCAACCCATCTTGTGACGTAGGGCTTTATAACTAATTTAGTGAGTTTATCTATAATTCCAGAATGGGGGATGGTGTCGAAAGACTTGGCGAGGTCAAGATATGCTGTGTATACTACCTTACCCTCATCTAAGGCCTCAAAGTCGTCGATCCGGTTCAGAAGGCATGATCTGCCTTTCACAAACCTGAACTGGGTGGAGTCCAGAGTTTGGAGGTTACCAATGTCTTTGTTTATGAGTTCCATGATGATACGTTCCATGGCCTTGCAGACCAGTCTTGTCAGGCTAATAGGGCGATAGTTCCCAGGATCAGTGGTGGCTCCCACTTTGTGGAGTGGGATAACTGTTGCTGTGCGCCATTCAGTGGGCACAAAGCCTGACGTGACACTATGACTGAACATGGTGCTTAGGTGGGGAGCCAGTTCGTTCTGAAGTTCGTGTAAAACGCAGCCTGGGATGTTGTCTGGTCCCACAGATGCTGTGTTTTTGGTTTTAGAGAGTGCAGCTTTTACCTGCATAGATGTGATTACAGGGAGTCTGCATCCTTCCTGTATAGATATGGGTCCTTTAGGGGGTGAGAGAGGAGTAAAGTTAGCACTGAATCTATCTGCCAGGATGTTGGCAATATCACTTGGTTCTGTCATTTTCGTGCCATTGTGCTGTAACTCGGAGCAGATCTGGGTGTTGCCATTGAGATTCTTGACATAGCTATAGACTGCTTTTTGGTTGCCCTTAGAATCAGTGGTGATTTTGTTTTTGTAGCTAGCTTTGGAGGATCTTATAAGGGATCTCAGCTTCTTACTGAGGCTGACCAAGGAGCTCCTCCACTCATGGGATTTTACTCTCTTTTGCAACAGCTTCTTCCTTCTGTTGTAGAGTTTGTTTATGGCAGGGGACCACCAGATTGGCTTACTTTTTTTGGAGGATAGCTTCTTGGTTCTGTTTGGGATAGCATGATCTATGCACGTGTGTAAGTGCTTACAGAGTGCACTTGTGTAGGATTCAGCAGTCGTAACTATTTTCCACTGTCTGCAGGGGTCTCATGAAGTTCGCCACTTCTGCCTTAAGAAGCATGAAGTTGGCTTTGGAGAAATGTTTTACTGTAGTTTTCTTAATAGTGGGTGGGGAGGGATGCGGATATCTAGGGTGATTAGCTTATGGTCGTATCTGACCAACGAGGAGTTGACTTCAGGTGTGGAACACCGGCCACTCATGTTTGTAATGACTACGTTTAGGATACTGTTGCTCCTGGTGGGGGTGTGGATAAGTTGATCCAGGGCACTGGAATTTTTGAATTCCAGAAAGCGTTGAGTGAAGGAGTTGGTACATGAGTAGTATTCTCTGTTAATGGTGGGGTAGTTGAAATCGCCCATTAGGGTGTTTGGTTGAACCCTAATATTTTCCAATAGATCAAGAAATGAGGAGTGGGAATCCTGGGGCATGGTGGGGGATCTGTAGCAAGCTACAATTTGGATTGCAGTTTTGCCCAGAGTTAGTTGCACTTGGATAACCTCGGATGCATTATGCTGCCCAACTAGCCTGGAGGCGTGGATATCCTTAATGAATATGGACACACCTCCACCTTTGGTGTTCTGGTCCAGGTTAGATGGCCGAAAAGTGTGGTATGAGTTATAGCCTGGTAATGCAGGGGTGCTCTCTAGAGCCTTGAACCAGGTCTCAGTCACTGCACAGATATCGATGTTCTCCATTTTAAGGAGTGCCTCGAGTGAGTGCATTTTGAGATTTAGACTTCTAGCATTGAGTAGCATCACCCTCAGTTTTGCTTGCCTGTTCCTGTTATGGTGGTGAATTTGTTATTTGAACCTTGCCTAAAAAAGGCACTATAGGGGCGGCAAGACCCTTAGTCAGTATCCGGAATCCCAGGGGCGACAGGTGCAGGCCATCTCTGGCAAAGCATTGTGGTCTGTCGACCATGTCGTCCCAGGCAGACAGATGCTGGATTCCCTTAGAATGACACCAGAAGCTTAGCCAATTGTTGAAGTCGATCATTTTGTCCTTGTACTGCAGTATCATTCTAAGCGATGGCAGGATGTTACTCAGGGCTAAGGTCATATCTGCCTGGGCTACAAGATCGGAGAGCTCTTTCATGTCTCTTTTCATGTAGTCCAGGGAGGTACGTCTCAGGTCGTTCACACCAGCATGGACAATGACAGTCATATTGTACTTGTGGAGTGACCTGAGTGCGTGGGTTATGTGGCGGATCCTGGCACCCGACAGGCAGCTAACAGTAACCTTTTCCCTTGTTTAGCCTGGTGAGTGGGACATCAGTGTGCCTGACTATAGAGTCACCTATGACTAGTATGTTGGGTACATTGTTTTGCCTTATGGGCTGTGGCTTACTGGCACACTGAGTATGTGGACTGTGTGTCATTTGGGTTGTGTTGGGGGGTGGAAGTTGCTTGTGTTTCTGCTTTGGAAGTCTCTTGCTTGAGCAGATTATTACTGAGAGCCTCTGCAAATGTTTTTGTGTTTCTATGTGTGAATTTTGGTGGTGTAGGTTTAGTGGGACTATGTGATGAGTGTGGTGTGGTGCAAGTGTTTACCTTCTCCTCTTGACTGTCAAGTTCAGTCTTGGTTGGAGAGAGCTTTACCTCCAGTTTGGCTAGATAAGTGCATCTCTCACAAGTTGTGGTGTTGGGTGGTAGTAGGACAAGGTTGTCTGTGTACATTAGGCAATTGCTACATTGCCCCAGGGTGCCCAGATTCATCAGATAGACAGGAGAACACTGGGAGCTGACCCTTGGACATGCCTGAATAAAAAACTACTTCCGCTAGACAAGTGAGGAAAGTGAGTACAAGAGCCATTTTTCTCTATGCAAGTGAGGAAAGTAAGTACAAAAACTGTTTTCCTCTAGGTAAAGAGGAAGGCTGAATGCTGTAGTAATGTGTAGCTTATTTAGTGCTAACAACAAGTTTTGAACAAGTGCTGGGCACGAATAAGCAAATTCAAGTGCTAAAACTAAGAATCGTTTACCAATTACTGTGAAGACGTATGTGCAAACCTCAAGAGGTCATGGGGACCAGAGATGATTTAAAGTCTTTCAAAGCACTGCTAACTACCAACATCTTAATTACATTTATGTGCTCCTGTCTGTTGTGAAGGGTGCACAGAGCTTGCAAACTCAGTAAGAACTGTTGAAACATCTCCAATTTGTCTACAGGACAAAGGCTTTTCCCAGGGCAGAATTTAACAGACATCCCCAGAATACAATTTTGTGCGAAGGAACGAGAGAAGATTTATTTAAGTTGATATGAAAACCCAAACTGAACAGGAGCTTGATCAGCTGGTAAAGACTCTTGACAGCTGGAAAAAGAAGGTCTATAAGATATGACAATCACCCAAATATGTAAAGATGTGAATGCCATGAAGTCTGCAAAAAACAAATACTGGAGCTAGACACTTTGTGAATACCCTTGTTGCAGTGGAAGTCCAAAAGTAAGAAAGAGAACTGACAGTGAAAGCCAGAAACAGAAAATCTTAAAAAAAAATCTGAACTGTTTGGCAATGAGAAAGTGATGAACAGCATATTTTAAGTCTAGCTTTACCGTGAAACCTAGAGAAGGTATCGAGGATAAAAAGATTTATAAAAGACAGGTCTAGCAAAGGCCTCAAGGGTCCTTTGCTCGTTTCTTCACTGGTACCACAAAATCCCTGAATAAAGGCCTTCTTTCTGGCAGGGAGAAAACTCAATAACATTGGAAACCCATTTATCTGTCACCATCTGGTAGCAGAAGGAAAGATGAATAGGTTGCCAGGGTGGGAAGGGAGAAGGAGCTTTAACACGCCAATAGTTATGCTGACTGGGAGTACTGCCTTGATTTTGAAGCTTTTCCGTTCTTTTTTGGAGCCTCCTTGCCATGGCTTTTTAACTCATGGTATGTGTTTCCCTGTTGCTTAAACTGTTACTGAAAAAGGGAGTTGAGGAAAAGGACATTTTTTATTTGGTTTAAAAAGGGGTGGGGGGAGGGCTGACATTTTTTAGCCACACCTTGAATCAACCTTCTCCTTTAATCAAACATGTTTAGCACCTCAGCTGTAGAAGAGCCAAACAGAACTTTGGTGTCTAAGGAGCATACCCAGAAGCATCAACTCTGGAGGAAAAGTCAGCAGCATCATAAGCACTTTAAATGATGCATAGTAACATGAGAATCAGATGTAAATGAAGCATTCAAAGATTTTGTTTTTACCTCAGGAGGAGGATAGTTAACTGTAAGCTTTTGCATGCACTCGAGGGATAAATGAAAAAGCTTTAACACATGAGCTTGACAATTTGAAATCCTAAAAAAAAAAGGTAGCACAGGAAAACTATCTTCACCATGTTAAAAGCTTTCCCATCCTAATCAGAAGGTATGCAGTAATCCACGGGTTCCCAAACTCTGCGCCGCAGCGCCCTGGAGAGCTGCGGCTTCCTTACAGGGGAGCTGCGAAGCTTAGCAGCTGATTGCAGGTAAATGAATGCCTGTATGAGTGTGTAGGTGTCTGTCTGCGTGTGTGAGTGAATGCTTGCATGAATGTAAGAGAGTGTGTGTGTGTAAGAGAGATCGGGAGAGTGAGATCGATGTGCGAGTGAATGCAGGAATGAATGAAAAAGTGTGTGTGTATGAAATCGGGAGAGTGAGAGCGATGTGTGAGTGAATGCAGGAATGAATGAAGAGGTGTGTGTGTGTGTGTGTGTGTGTGTGTGTGAGATCGGGAGAATGAGAGCGATCTGCGAATGAATGCAGGTAAGTGGGTGTGTGGCGTGTGGGTGTGACAGACAGTGAGAGCGATGTGTGAATGAATGCAAGTATGAATGAGGAAGTGACTGTGTGTGTGTTTGATCGGGAGAGACTGCGAGCGATGTGAGTGAATGCAGGTATGAATGAGGAAGTGATTGTGTATGTGTGAGTGAGTGTGTGTGTGATTGAATGTCCAGATTTTTGCCTCATATTTTTGGTGTGTTCCTCCTAAAATCTGTACTTTTCTAGCAAATAGTTGAGGATTGAGGTCATTAATTAATGACAAACATTTGAGTTTAAGACTCCACATCCTTCAGAGAATTCATGTTAATGCAAAACCTATTGTTCTATCAACGTTCTAAGTTTGTAAGAGCAATATTTCAAATCTGTTCCTTTTTGTCCCCCCCATCATTTTAGGCTTTGTCCAGATTTTTAGAGCATGAATTCTCTGAAGGATGTGGAGGCTTAAACTCAAATGTCTGTCATTATTTAATGACTTCAATCCTCAACTATTTGCCAAAAAAGTACAGATTTTAGGAGGAACACACCAGAAATATGAGGCAAAAATCTGTAAAGTTGAGAGGTTTGAATCGCATACACACAGTCACTTCCTCATTCATACCTGCATTTATTCACACACACACACACACACACACACACACACTTCCTCATTCATAACTGCATTCACTCACACATCCCTCTCACTCTTCTGATCTCACACATACATGCATATAGTCACTTCCTCATTCATACCTGCATTCATTCACACATTGCTCTTAGTCTCCCGATCTCACACACACACTTCCCCATTCATACCTGCATTTTTTCACACACATAGCCATTTCCTCATTCATACCTGCATTCACTCACACATCCCTCTCACTCTTCCTATCTCACACATACACACAGTCACTTCCTCATTCATACCTGCATTCACTCACACATCGCTCTCACTCTCCCGATCACACACACACAGCCACTTCCTCATTCATACTTGCATTCATTCACACATTGATCTCAGTCTCCCGATCTCACACACACACACACCCACTTCCTCATTCATACCTGCATTTATTCACACAGACACAGCCACTTCTTCATTCATACCTGCATTTATTCACACACACACTTCCTCATTCATACCTGCATTTATTCACACAGACACAGCCACTTCTTCATTCATACCTGCATTTATTCACACACACACACACACACACACACACACACACACACACACACACACACTTCCTCATTCATACCTGCATTCACTCCCACATCCCTCTCACTCTTCCGATCTCACACAGACATAGTCACTTCCTCATTCATACCTGCATTCATTCACACATTGACATCAGTCACCCGATCTCACACATACACACACACACACAGCCACTTCCTCATTCATACCTGCATTCACTCACACATCACTCTCACTCTCCCGATCTCGCACACACACACACACACACAACCACTTCTTCATTCATTCCTGCATTCACTCACACTCGCCACAAACTAATAAGCTTAACTGCAAACTAAACTGCGAACTGTTCGCGGTTTATTTTGCAGCTAAACTTATTAGTATGCGACGCCCCTGTGAGGAAGCCGTGGCTCTCCAGGGCACCGCAGCGCACACTTTAAGAACCCCTGAAATATGCAGTTTATGTGCGCCGTGGGGAGATCGGGAGAATGAGAGCGATCTGCGAATTAAGTGGGTGTGTGGCATGTGGGTGTGACAGACAGTGAGAGCGATGTGTGAATGAATGCAGGTATGAATGAGGAAGTGACTGTGTGTGTGTGTTTGATCGGGAGAGACTGGGAGCGATGTGAGTGAATGCAGGTATGTGTGTGTGTGTGCGACTGAATGTCCAGATTTTTGCCTCATATTTTTGGTGTGTTCCTCCTAAAATCTGTACTTTTCTAGCAAATAGTTCAGGATTGAAGTCATTAATTAATGACAAACATTTGAGTTTAAGACTCCACATCCTTCAGGGAATTCATGCTAATGCAAAACCTATTGTTCTATCAACGTTCTAAGTTTCTAAGAGCAATATTTCAAATCTGTTCCTTTTTGTCCCCCCCATCATTTTAGGCTTTGTCCAGATTTTTAGAGCATTAATTCTCTGAAGGATGTGGAGGCTTAAACTCAAATGTCTGTCATTATTTAATGACTTCAATCCTCAACTATTTGCCAAAAAAGTACAGATTTTAGGAGGAACACACCAAAAATATGAGGCAAAAATCTGTAAAGTTGAGAGGTTTGAATCACACACACACACAGTCACTTCCTCATTCATACCTGCATTCATTCACACAACACACACACACAGAGCCACTTCCTCATTCATACCTGCATTCACTCACACATCCCTCTCACTCTTCCGATCTCACACATACACACACTTCCTCATTCATAACTGCATTCACTCACACATCCCTCTCACTCTTCCGATCTCACACATACACACACACATAGCCACTTCCCCATCCATACCTGCATTTATTCACACACACACACAGCCACTTCCCCATCCATACCTGCATTTATTCACACACACACACACACAGCCACTTCCCCATCCATACCTGCATTTATTCACACACACACAGCCACTTCCTCATTCATACCTGCATTCACTCCCACTTCCCTCTCACTCTTCCGATCTCACACATACATGCATATAGTCACTTCCTCATTCATACCTGCATTCACTCACACATCCCTCTCACTTTTCCTATCTCACACATACACACAGTCACTTTCTCATTCATACCTGCATTCACTCACACATCACTCTCACTCTCCCGATCTCACACACACACACACACACACACACAGCCACTTCCTCATTCATACCTGCATTCATTCACAGACACAGACACTTCTTCATTCATACCTGCATTTATTCACACACACACACACACACACACTTCCTCATTCATACCTGCATTCACTCCCACATCCCTCTCACTCTTCCGATCTCACACAGACATAGTCACTTCCTCATTCATGCCTGCATTCATTCACACATTGACATTAGTCTCCCGATCTCACACATACACACACACAGCCACTTCCTCATTCATACCTGCATTCACTCACACATCACTCTCACTCTCCCGATCTCACACATACACACACACAGCCACTTCTTCATTCATTCCTGCATTCACTCACACTCGCCACAAACTAATAAGCTTAACTGCAAACTAAACCGCGAACTGTTTGCGGTTTATTTTGCAGCTAAGCTTATTAGTTTGCGGCGTCCCTGTGAGGAAGCCGTGGCTCTCCAGGGCGCCGCAGCGCACACTTTGGGAACCCCTGAAATATGCAGTTTATGTGCGCCGTGGGGAGGGAGGAGCCTTGGGAAAACCTGGATTCAGCAAAGGAGCCGTGAATCAAAACAGTTTGGGAACCACTGAATGGAAGGAAATTTCGTATAGAGAAAATCTTGGACCTGCTTTAGGGTAGAAAAATACTTACGAGTCTGAGATACCCAGTATGACCTTGTCAGACTTCCTTGGGGCAGGAAGCTGACCCTCAGGTAAACTAAAAGTAGTGAGAAAAACATTCTGTAAAGCATGCAAAACATGAGGAACAGCTGTGAATATTAGCATATCCAACATAAAACAAATCATAATAACTTTAACAACACTAGGAATTTTAACAGCATTAGGAATTTCATTCAGCTCCCACCAAAAGCCTCTTTCATCCAATAAAATGTCTCAGGAAATCTGAAGCTATACTTTTTTCAGAATCAGAATATTCAGATTGTGAAAAAAAAATTCCTGGAGTGCAACCATTCCTTTGCCATGCCTGCCCCTCTGAATGAAAATCAAGTCAGAAAGAGTGAGAACTCCTTTTCTTATCTTGCTTGAAAAAAAGCACGGAAGGAAAAGGCTGAAATGAGATCCTTAACAAATCCAGCAAAACTTCCCCATCTGTAGGAAGGCAAGATTTTCTTGCAATGGTCACTTTTCTTGGGAAACTCCCTGGAAGATAACCAACCCTTTTAGGCATATTCATCCAAGATTCATGTGCCCTATCCTGGCTGAATGAAGAAACATAACGTCACTTTCCCCAAGATTGACAAGAATAATTCTCCCTTGCCTTGCAAGGGCATCCTTATAACCACAGTGGACATGGCCATCCCCTGGTACAATATCAGCATGAGCTGGGGGTGAGCGATCTGACGAGCCAAGAATGGTCACAGCAGGGTCATCCATCACCAGATGAGGCATAACAGGAGCTGGCTTAACACCCAAAGACTCCTAATAACTTCCACTCATTGCAGACAGGGGAAGGTAAAGCTGTACAGACCAGTAGATGCATCACAGATTAGCCAAGAAAGATACCTCGGAGGAGGACAGACAAGCCTGAGTGAGCTGGAAAAGAACAACACTGAGAACAAGTAGCACTGAGATAAGTAACCAACTGATATTCCCCTACAAGCACAATATCTGTGCCCCAAATACACAAACCTACAAGCCTGTAAGAAAATTCAGTCAAATTAAAACTTTTTTTAAACACAAAAACATTCAAATAAGCATTTTTACACAAACTCCCTTGGATATGTAATGACGGTCCGAAAAGCACTCAGTTTTCTAGTAAAAGCAACATTTCACTCAGAATAAAAGGTAAGTCTTCCTTAGCAAATTAATTTTAGAGGAATATTTTCCCCAGCCGGGAACTTATCTGTTCATTCTTGATGGCATGTTAGTTGACTTGACAGTTCCACAGGTTCTGCTGGAGGACCGCTCTTCAGCAGCAAAAAAGCTCCAAGTGTTCTGGCACTCTGTCATTACATGGAGCTCCTCTCGAGCTCCTGAAAAGAGTGCATGGAAGGCACCTTAAAGCTTTGAAAGCTGTCTGGTCACTGTGGTCAGGGCCCAAATAGCTTAGGCTACTGCAACTGTGATCTAAATGTTGAACATCAAATGATACATAAGTATATATGTGCCTAACATACAAGGAAATTCAGCAACCAAGATAAGCTGGCATGACCAGTCACTTGCAGGGGAATGAAGGGTGGGTATTTCTAATGCATTGAGGTGGTTCCTCTTTATGGGTTGGGTGATTCTGTAAGAACAAGTCTGTTACAACTAACAAAAAGGATCCCCATTGATAAGTCCTAAGGTTGTGATCAATCCAAACAGTAAAACCAACAGAGTTGAAGGAGGACAACCACACCAAAACAAGTAAAGAATCTGACAGGGTGAATTTAGAGGCCATACACAAAAAAAGTCTGTCAGAGAAGGCAGCACTGCAGGCTGAAAGGGAAGATCAAAAAAGCACTGGATGCAACTTCTCAAATGGAGTGTTCTAAGCCACAGTCTTGGCCAGTGGGCAGAACACAAGAATGCAGAGAGAACTCAAATCCCTTTCCTTACAAACGACAAATGGAACTGAAGAAAACATCACTCTTATGTCACCGGGACATGAACAAACAGGCCATCCAATTCCAAACCAGCAATCATAGGAAAGAAACTCACAAGCCAACAGCAGACAGCATCAGTCTCAACAGGGAGGGGTTCCCCAACAGCACTCAGTTACCAACCTCACAAGTAAGTAGAAAAAAAAGGACCAACATAGGGATACAGATGCTCTTCTATGAAAAAGGGGAAAATGACACTCATTTTAGAGCTGAGAAGGGAAACTACTTCCACTGGCAAGCCACAGAGAATGGTGACAATTAAGAGGAGGAGCCATTAGGACAGGAGATTCCCAGTAGAAGTGCCAAATATACAACAGGGACAAAGACATGCATTTGCATAAAATAAGAAGTTCAAACAAAGAGACAAAAAGCTACCTTCACTAAGGGGGTTATTTAAGCAGCCAGGGCTAAGTCTCCATTCTGTTCTCATGAACCAAGGGGTCTTGCCTTAAGACCAAATGATGATGAGATCCAACAATCAAAACTATCAAGAATAAGCACAGTAATCCAGCCAAAGAAGCATTAGGTACCACACTATTCCCAAACAGATCTACTCCCATCTAAACAAAACTGGAAGATTTCCAGCAGCTCCTCGTTCTTCCTGCAAAACCCCACCTAAGTCTGGTGGCACATGGCCAGACAAAGGCCATGGCTAAGAATCAAACAGTTGAGATATCAAGCAATTAAGGAAAAGGCAACTGTCATCAGCAGGCCTAGCAAGGGACTCGAAAGAGCACAATTGACTCAAGTCTTGATGCCTAAGGACCATAAACATGCATTCCTGGTCAACAGGAAATGAGTAACATCCAGGAACAAGAACTTCCAAATGTCTGGCATGCCCTACTAAAGCTTTCTCTTCAGATTTGCTACCCTTGGAATAAAAGGAAAGGGTCATAATCTTCCCAGAGAAATAGCCAGTACCTCATCTAAAGGACCCAATAGTGAACCAGCCTCAAAAGCCTACCCTCCTCCAAGGCAAAAGATGGTCTCAAAAAACAGAGGCTAAAATGTAATTTAGTACAATAACAACTGTTATAAAAACCCAAGCTGGCAACCACAGGGACCTGGGGCAAGAGGGCAGCATTTGGAAAGAGGGGTAGTCACAAGTCCCCCTCAAAAGAAAGCTATGCAATGGATCACTTGTACAGTTAAGAAGGTAAGGACCAATAAAATAAGACTTTTGATCAGCAATCCAAAATGAAGGTCCAAGGCCCACAGAATTAAGTGGTGGACCAAGCACACCACTGCCCCCACTCCAAATAGCGACTTCCAAAGTAGAGCAGGAGGATTAAGGAATTAGAACTTGATAAAAGTCCAGCAAAACTTTGCTGAACATAATCTTCAAGCATGCACCAAGAACAGAGGGGTCCAGTTATGCGGATGATGGCTCAAATCCTGCTCAGCCTCTGTTTTCCTGCAATATCAAAAGCCAACCCACCAAATAAAATAGAGCCATTCAGCAGTATGGGACATTAAGGATCTAACCCCCCCCCCCCCAAAAAAAAAAAAACAGCCCAAAGGCACATCAGGAAGGTACACTCAGTTGAGGCTGGTTTTCCAAAGGGGAAGGGCATCTAGCAAATTAGGATATAGACACCTTTCTGTGAAAAAAGATCTTCCAGATGGAGAAACAAGGCAGGCCCCATCATTACAGGAGATCACCATGAAGGACTGCTAGATTTGCACTCAGGGGAATCACAATAGATACAACTTCCACTCTGAGAATCCTAGACAGGGCAACCTGATGTCATCACTTCCATAAAGCTACTGCTGGTAGGTATGGAGATCAGCAGCAAACATATGGAAATCTCTAGGATCTCTAAAGGCCCCTTTCTACAAGGTGAAGGCAGGCAACAGAGAATTCAGGAAGTACCCAGGTCCACAATAATCAAGAGAGGACCAGAGAGGACCAGATCTCTCACATTTCAGTCAGGGACCCTAGGTTGGACTTACCCTGTGAGTTCTGACCTACCAGCTGGACTGATGGAGTGTCTCTGTATGATGAACAAGAAGTTATGTACTCACCATAATGTTAGATGTATGTAGTCCATCTCGCCTCACATTCTTACCCGTGGGTTCGGAGCCGAATACCGGCTCCGACTCGGCCAAACTTTTCTAGCTCGAAGTCTTCTATTGGCTGGGCTAAGAAGGTATCCCACGCTGCACTGCTCTATATCCCCAGATCTAGTTTGCTGCGGACACCACACTCATACCCCCATGCGCAACAACATCCAAGTAAAGAGGAATAAACTAAAAGTGAAGGGAGCTCTAAAACCAGACCTAACCTCCAGATCCTCCAGGTAGGGGGAAGGTGGGAGGGTATGAATGTGAGGCGAGATGGACTACATACATCGAACGTTATGGTGAGTACATAACTTCTTGACGTTATGCAGTCCAATCTCGCCTACATTCTTACCCATGGGACAGCGTCCCTAGCACCTACATCCTATAAGGCTCATAGGAAGATACTCCTGAGTACTGTGGAACCAAAGGAAGACCTGCCCCTAGATACCACGTCCAGCTTGTAATGAGTAACAAAGATGTGAGGAGATGCCCAGGTAGCTGCAGCACAAATATCATCCATAGACAATCTGGCCTGATAGGCTGTAGATGTGGATACAGCCCGAGTAGAGTGAGCCTTGACTGGGAACGGTAGGTCTTTACCCCCTGAGGAATAAATGAAAGAGATGCAATTTGAAATCCATCTGGATAGGGTGATTTTGGAGACAGGGGACCCTGTTTTCTAAAAAGGAGACACACAGCTAATCAGATTTTTGGAGATCTTTGGTTCTGTGCAGATAGAAACGTAGCTGTCTGTGTACATCCAATTGATGAAATTTAAATTCTGCCTTGTTTGAAAAATGGGGAAAAAACACTGGAAACTCAATAGATTGATTAAGATTAGATATGGATGCCACTTCCGGAAGAAAGGAAGGGTTTGGTCTAAGAGAAACCCTGTCCTTATGAAAGATCAAATATGGAGGTTTGATAGAAAGAGCTTGAATTTCTGAAATGCGTCTGGCTGATGTGATGGCTATTAAAAAGGCAGTTTTCCAGGTCAAGAATTTTAAGTTACAGGTAGCTGCAGGTTCAAAAGGTGGTGAAGTGAGGACTTGCAGAACAAAATTTAGATCCCAGGGCTTGATTGGTTCTGAGACAGGGGGACAGAGTAACAGAGTGCCCTTCAGGAAAGCCTTACAGAGTCTGTAAGCCATCAGACTAGGCTCATTAGCAACATGAAAATTAGAAATTGCTGCCAATTGAACTTTAATGGTAGCGGACGCTGAGCCCTGCTGGAAAAGCATAGACAAAAACTCCAAGACAGAAGCAATTGGAGCTGTGTAAGGGTCAATTCATTGGGTATGAGCCCAAATAGAGAACCTCTTCCATTTGCTGGAATAAATCTTCCTAGTAGAGGGCTTATGAGAGGAAGACAAAATATGAACTACCTCAGGTGAAAATTGATGAAGCCTAACTAACGACGGAAGTAGAGTAGCCAGGCTGTCAACCGGAGGGTCCGCAGAGAGGGGTGGAACTGTCCCATGTGTATCAGTAAGTCTGGTTGTGGGTCCAGAGTCCATGGTGTGTCCACAATGTAGGGATGGAGAAAGGGGAACCAGACTTGACGAGGCCAGTGTGGAGCAATTAGAATCATTCTGCTTCCCAAGGATTGCGCTTTCTGAATCACTTTTGATAGCAAGGGGAACGGAGGTAAAGCATAAAGCAGACCGGAGGGCCAATCGTGGACTAGGGCGTCCCTGGGCGACTCCCCCTGTGGGGGGATCAGCGTGAAGTAGCTGCTGCATTTCGCACTGAGGGGGCTGGCAAAAAGGTTGCAGCAAGGCTGACCCCATCTGCTGAATATTCATTCTGCGACTAAACGATTCAGGGACCACTCGTAAGGCATCAGAATAGCTCTGCTTAGCCTGTCTGCTATCACGTTGGACTCCCTCGGAATGTGCGTCGCCACCAGAAACCGCTGGGAAGATACTGCCCACTGCCACATTCGCATGGCCTCTCTGCACAGGGGGTATGATCTGGTTCCTCCCTGCTTGTTCAGATACCACACTACTGACATATTGTCCGAGTGTATTGCGACAGTCCCAAGAGGTAGAAAGCTCTGAAGTGCTTGCAACGCGAGTAGCACCGCTCTCATCTCTAGGACGTTGATATGCAGATGTATCTCTTGATCTTGCCACGTGCCTTGGACTGTCCTGCTGAGATAATGCCCCCCCCCATCTGGGAGGCGTCCGTGGTCACTGTGGCAACCAGGGGTGGTGGAACGAAGGGTTTTCCCCTGTCCAGATTGTTGGTGCAAAGCCACCAACTGAGATCCTGTTTGCACCTGTCCATTAGCAAAATAGGGTGTGAAAGTGGAAGTCTCTGGAGAGACCATTGAGCAAAGAGGAGACATTGAAGGAGCCTCATGTGCAATCTCGCTAGAGGGACCAACATAATTGTTGCTGCCATAGTCCCCAGGAGTTGCAGAACCCATCTTGCCTTCGCTTTCCTCAGGGGTAGCAGGACATGCACCTGTTGCTGTAAGACTCTGATTCTTTCCTGCGGTAGAAAGGCTCGCATTTGAATGGTGTCTAGCTCTGCACCTATAAAAATGACACGCTGTGAGGGCAACAAGGCAGGTTTTTCCCAGTTCAGTGTTATGCCCAGCTGCTGACAGAGACACAGAGTGATGGTAGTGTCCCTGGTTTGGATTAGTAGATGCCTGGTGGGGGCGGTGAGGAGCCAGTCGTCCAGATACGGAAACACTTGGAATCCTTGACGTCTCAAGTGAGCTGTCACCACCACCATACACTTGGTGAACACCCTGGGGGCTGTGGTGAGACCAAAGGGCAGAGCTCGAAACTGAAAATGACTGGCTCCCAGCTGGAAGCATAGGTGCCTCCTGGATGCCCTGACCATTTTGATATGGTAGTAAGCATCCTTGAGGTAGATGGAGCACATCCATACTTCTCTTCCCAAAAATGGGAGAATTGACTGTAGTGTGACCATACAGAACTTGGACTTTTGTACATAGTTGTTCAGTTGGCTGAGATCTAAGATGGGTCTCAGGTCCCCTGTTCTTTTCGGCACCAAAAAGAATCTTGAGTAAGTCCCTAATCTGATCTGGTCTGAGGGGACATGCTGGATGACTCCTTTTTCTAGCAGCTTTGAAACCTCTGAAGCTGCGTGATCCCTTTGACTGGGTGGAATGTCCGAGATTTTTTTGACTGGACGGAGATCTGACGAAAAGGGGATGAGATAACCTCCGGAAATTATTCGTAATACCCATAGGTCCTGGGTGATGCTCTGCCAGGCTTCCGGGTATAACGATATTCGACCCACGACTGGCTCCGGAAACGCACAGTCGGGTATCCCATCAGGAACGACGGTAGGGAGAGCCGTGAAAGGAATTGCGGGGGCCCCCTCTGCCTCTAGGGTGGCGTCTCCCTGAATAACCTCCCCCTCCTCTGCCTCTGTTGGGGAGCTCACCTTGTGCACCAGGAAAAAACCTCTGATTTTTTGAACCACATCTTCCCACCCCTCTGGGCCTTGGGGTAAGGCCTAGAGGGAAGGGAAAAACGAACCCCTACAGCAGACAGAGTCTTTCCCTCTTGCTCGCACCTGGTGAGGGTGTCTTTCACCTTGGTTCTGAACAAAGAACTATCATATCAAAGGGGGAGTCAGTGAAAGAAGACTTGAAGGCCTCCGCGAAATGACAAAGGTGCATCCAGGCTTGCCTCCTAAGGGCGACTCCTGAGCTTGCTGTCCTGCTCGCTCCCTCGGCTGCATATGAAATGAGCCACATGGAGGAGTTAACGATGGAATTGAGGGTAGACACCTGGGCATTAACCATCTGGGCCACCACCTCAGGAACGTTACCTGCGAGAGAATCTCCTAACTCCTTGAGGAGATCTCTCTGGAGCCGAGTAAAATGAGACAGGTAGTTCAGTGACCGTAAGGTAAAGGTTGCTGATGACAGGGTACGCTTCCCGTACCAGTCCATGGTCCTAGACTCCTTGTTAGGAGGATGGACGGAGGAAGAAGTCTCGGCTACATCCTTCTGAGTGGCTACCGCCACCACCATGGCATCCACAGGGACTCCTTCGGACAAAAACTCCTTACCAGGGGGAGCAGACAGAAATTTATTGGGTCTCCTGGGTACGGGTTCCACAGAATCAGGGTTCTCCCACACCCTCCGACAAATTAAATCCAGGAGCTCGGGGGCTCCTCAGACAAAAACTCTGAGGGGCCCTCAGAAACTTGGGTACCGCTCGTGGGAGTATCCCTAGGCCTTGGGGCTCCACTGTCTACAGATAGATGGTGATCAGAGGCTCTCACAGGAGTGGAAGGGGACAGAATGACCGACCCGCATGATGTAGCTGAAGATCTGGCCAACGCACTCCGCATGGCCTCAAAGGCTGCCCCCCCCCCCCCCGAGTCCGACAACCGGCCAGCCTTTGAGATCATGACAGGAGCTGGGGTTCCACGAGCTGAGGCACCGAGAGGGAGGCTAGGAACCGAAGGATGTCCTGAGGTGTTCCCCTCCGGCCCGACTGAAGAATCCCATGTCCCGTACCCCGTGGACGGCGCCGATGGGGTCGGAGCTGATGTCGGCACCGATGAGCCCGGAGGGGCCATCACAACCAACCTAGAAACATCACATGGAGTGGAGCATTCCGGCTCTGAAGACAGAGATGCGCTCGGAGGAGGAGGAATCGAAGAAGGTATTGGGACGGGCTCCAGAGCCGACTTGGACGGAGCCGAGAACAATTTAGCCAAAACCGGTGATTGCAGGAGCCTCTGCACCACTCTATCGACATCCACATCTGAAAGTGTCCTGGAGGATTTGGAGGACAGGGAGGGAGATCGGGATCTCCTCTCAGGTGACACTGGTCTAGTACTGGGCGATCGGCTCCGAAGAGGTTCCAATATAATTGGAGCCGATGCCGGTTCGATCAACACCGACACTTCCTGCGGCCCCGAGGACAGTAGAGCCGAGGAGATCGAAGCTAGTTTCATTACTTTCTCCGGTGGCTCCGAGGAGACTGAAGGAGCCGGAGATTTCATTTTTGATTTTGTGGATCTAGATTTTGAACTGGAAGCAGGATCCATGGTTTCTTCGAACGAGGGTTTCAAGAGTCCCTTCAGGATTAACTTATTCTTTCTTTCTTGGAGCACCCTGGGACTAAAAGCATGGCAGAAGCTGCAGGACTCCTGCAGGTGGATTGCTCCCAGACAATAAATGCATATTGAATGTCCATCGGTGATGGACATCTTGTAACCACACTTAGAGCATTTTTTAAAACCCGAAGGTTTATGCTCCTTGGAATCTTTGGACACGCTGAAAAATAATCACAAATACCAATAAACAAGCAAGACATTGCCTGACTGGAGAAAACAATTACAGGCACACAAAACCACCACACTAAGCGCGGGAAACTTTTTCCACAAACAACAGCACACACAATCCTCAGAAGGGACACACACTAAAACGATTAGGGCTAAAAACCTCTAACTAAAATGGTTTTAGACCAACTCGCATACAAAAACAAGGAAGACAGACACTAAAACCTCTAATTCAAACGGTTTTACAAAGCAAAAACAACACAGGGACAAGGGGATGGACTAGGTCCTCTAACTGAAACGGGCCTAGCCCATTGGAACAGCTAGTGGGATACCACAAAAAACAATCACACTACAAATAATACCCAAACAACACTAAACAGAAATAGCTATTAAAATAGCTTTTGTTTGTAATAAATTCTCTCAAGAAGAATAAGAAACAGGTACTTAGCCACAGCCAAGAGCGAGACCACATCCGAGCTACATGAGTGGCAAACGAGATCTGGGGATATAGAGCAGTGCAGCATGGGATACCTTCTTAGCCCAGCCAATAGAAGACTTCGAGCTAAAAAAGTTTGGCCGAGTCGGAGCCGATATTCGGCTCCGAACTCATGGGTAAGAATGTAGGCAAGATTGGACTACATAACATCTCTTGGTTCCCATGTACTAATCTTCTTGAACAAGATGGCACTTGGATCTGCTTCCTGCAATCAGTCTGGGAGGAAATATCACTGAGCCTGCTTGACAGAATAAAGTACATTACACCCTAGTGTGGGGAAACAGAGGCAATTATCCCAGTGTCCAGTCCCTCATGGAAATGGGAGATGACCACAGGACTGAAACGTGACATCTTGGAATGATACATGTCCTTAAACACTCATCAGCTGTGAACTGCATAGACCTCAAGAAGAAAAAGACCACAATCAATATTCCAAGAAAAATTTTAATTAAAATTCCAGGCCAAACAATAAAGGAATATTCGTCCCATCAGTCTCATGAAGACCATTCTACTACTCTACTTTTGAAACACAGAACGACAGAAAAAAAATCCAAAGAGCACAAGAACGTTTTAGAAGGAATAAGAAAGACTGAGATCTCAAATGTGTCAGAAGCACAAAAGAGCTATCAGGTGCAGCATAACTCTAGTGGAACTGTAAACATCACAGTAACCATAAGAGAAGGGCTACATTTGGTCTCTGAGCACTAGAAAAACGTATACTTACAGGGTAAGCCGAACCGGTGGACCTAGCAAGAACAGATACTCAAGTGTCAGATCTGACTTTTTAAACAAAAGGTACCATTACATCGAAAGTATTCATGCATTAAAATATAACTACAAAATTATTTTGGGAGATTTCAGATAATGCATGAATGCACACTAGCCTATAAAATGGTCAAACAAAATACACTCTCTACTTATTCTGAAACTCATTACTAGTCGATGCTACAAGAAATTTATAAAAAGACATCAATGTGTTCGTATTTTCTAAGAACGTTAATTTAATGACAAATGAGTTTAATATGCAAATACAAAAATTTCTAGTTTGCATTACAAAGAACCAATGCTGAAACAAATGATGTTCTTGTTGACTTAAACACATATTTGTGAAACTTCAGCAAGCAGAAAAATGTACTCATACGTCAGGAAATTCAACAAGCAAGTTATTCAACTGCTGTGTGTTTAAGAAAGACAATCATATTCTTACTGCATATTTTAACATAACATTAAACAAAACACTTGAGTCACCAGACAGTTTAAATTTTATTTATTTATTTAACATTTTGTTGGGTATGCCTTAGTAGGCAGGACCCATTTCAGACAGGATCTGAGGAGATGAGCCAGGAAACATTGAACAAACAACACATATAATCATGTCAAAATTAACAGTTTGACAATAATACATGTTAACATAGTATTAAGACGTATAAAGTGAGAACATACTCCACAGACAAGAAAGAAAAATAATCCTAGTAAAAAAATTACAGTACAGAAACTCTAAACAAACACGTAAGAAATTAACATTTTAGTTTCAGCATCATTTCGTATAAAAAAAGCAGCCCTGTTCCAAACCTATACAAGCACAAACATCACACCTTAAGGAGCAGTGTACTGAAAGCAAATCATACAAACACACACCACCATGAAATATATTACTTAGACTAGAGTACATAAACTAAGTAATCTCAGAGTAATCTGCATAACATTTACATGCAACAGTGAACAAACTCCAGACTACTGTTTCATCATTCAACTACTATATATTTTCAATGATTTGTAAATGGTTTTAGTTTATAAAATGCATTATCAGCAGATACTTCAGTGCTTTCAATCTCCATCCACAAAGTATATGAAAGAAGTCTAGCCAAAGTGGCTAAATTTATTAGTGGTACATACGAGACTGCATGGAGTTACGGAGCAAATAATTCTATAAAGCTTGTGTACTGTAATGTACATGGTTTATCTCACTAAGTATTAAACTCCAGACCTGCGGCATGCTGTTTTCAAAAACAACTGATTTTATATAATTTTCCTAAAATCACCAGGGTTCTCTAGGCTTCTTACTGAGTGAAAGGTTAGGTTTTGGTGACTTTTAGTAGGTGTGGTGTGAAAGGTCTCAAATTTCTAAACAGCTGATGCTACGCAAGTAGTTTTACAAGTGTTCAAGTTTTGGAATATAAAAATGCACAACTTAAAATTTTGTTCAGTGTTCATCAAAAAATCCTCTTCTCTGCCTGCCTAATATGCAGGTGTTACAGCCTTAAGATGCTGAAGATACTGCCTTCCTGCTACTGTTAGGTTAAATTTCTTGTAATAACCTGTCTTGATTTACTAACATGAGGACAAAGGCAACTACTCTATTTTATACAAATACCTGGTATTTGTCTTAGTTTCTTTACACATTTCAGACGATAGCTCATTCTTTTGTAACACAGTCATTCACTGAAATATTCCATACATCCATAACACCTTTTTCCTATTTTTGCACAAGGGCTCATGGTGTCACTTCAACTGGGACAATCAACAGCCAAAGGTCACACTGCTGGGTGGCTAACCTGCCATGGCTCTTCCACAGCGACCGCGCGCACACACACACACACACACACACACACGCACGCACGCACACACACACACACACACACACGCACACACACACGCACATCTATGGCATGTCTTCTGAATGTGGGAGGAAACTGAAGCACCTGGAGAAAACCCACATGAACACAAGGAGGACATGTAGACTCCACACAGATGGCACCTTAGCCAAGAATCGCACCAGAGAACCTCTTGCTGTGAGACGACACCGGATACATTATAAGCACATGAACTGGTCTACAAAAAGGACACTCATTGAAGGGTCATCAGTCTAAGATTAGAAGTGCCTATCACCATTCAGATTTTTTTTTTCAGGAAAATCTTGCAGTTGGGGATAGATATAAGAATAAGATGACATATATCACAATTTCAAACATGAAACAAACAAGCATATTTGTCCCATGCACCTGCCACATCATCTCCTTGACACTAGTAGAAATATACATGCAGATCCAAGTGCAGCAAAGGAGGTTTTGTGCCGCCCCACTAACTGATACGCAGGCACGTGCCATCAAAGGCTGGTTGGGAAGGCAAAGCCCACGAGGAAGGTACAGCCTGTTTATATTCAACTGTTACATTAGGAAGACATGAAACACATGGGCCACTTCTTGATGTGTCTTACGGTTGGGCAGAACCTCAAGAAACAAAATCACCAATGTGTAAGGAAGCAGTGGATCAGTGCAGGACATGGAAGAAAGTTGAGTACTTGGGACAACTAAGATGGTCGAATTCCAAGACTGTGCCCAAATAAGGTTGCCTGGGAAGAGAGCACAGCAGATCAAAAGAGCCATGGCTACCAAGCCTATCAAAAGGCAAACCTAATATGCAGTGCAAAGAGCTGACCCTAAAGAGGAGGAGAATTACCAGTCTCTGAGAATACCTAAAATGGATTAAGGTAATTGCAACTCCTTCCAATCATATGGAATTTGGAAATGAACCACCACCTGTTTCAACCCAAATAAGCTGCTCCAGTGAGTCAGGAAACTATACCTTCCAAAAACTGCATCATTTTTGGAAAGGAGGGACACCATAAACATCCCAGGACTATACTACCTGCAAAGAGCACTGGGGGAGGAGGGACTGAATTGGGATGCAAACTTCCTACAATGGGGATAAGGAACAATAATGGGAGGGTTCCTGGGACACAGGAAGAGGTACAGCTAATGAGAAGTAAGTGAACCCTCGGATAACCTACCATGCCATAAGACCAAGGGACCCATATAGCACACAATGACATCTGCAGAAAAGCAAAAGAATCCCCCCCCCCCCCGAGAGGGGTAGAGTCAATACAAGAAGGCAGTAGTTCTCATCAACAGAGACTGCTACCCTCGTTGAAGCTACATCTCCATCTTGCTGTTCCCACACACAAATATTAAACAAGTCATGCCTTGGAATGTGAAAGCAATGATGAGACATCCAGTATATCCCCAGAATTATAGTGCAAGCAGCTCTAGGAGGTTCACAGGAAAGTACTAGGCTAGCCACCTTTGTGGGCCATTTTAAGACTAGTAAATTTATTTTTTGTATTCAGAATAACCTATCCCATTTGGCTACAGACTGGCCTTACCAATCCCATGATTGATAATTATACATTACCCCTAATGAGAATAACTCTAATCTTACCATAGATAAATGGAGGGGACCCACACATATTACAATGTATTTAGGAAATGCATCTGTCCATTAACAGTACAGGGGGCAGTCCTGGGGTCAACCTTCTGTTTCCCATCCATAGATCTAAGTTGCACATGAAAATGGGCAAGGATGAACTTTGTTTTATGTGGATGAGGGAGTCTGTTCCACAGCAGCAGTATCCCCTGTGAAATACACCTATCCCTCCAAACCACTCCCTAGACCACGTATTTCTGCTGCCACGTGACTTGCTGATGTGCAGCAAATCCATCAGTTATGGGTCGCAGGATGCCTTGTATGCCACACACTGGTCACCCCTTAGCAGTCTGTAGGATACAGGGTACAGTGACAGGGCATCATCTCCCCTGTCCATATGAAGAACTGCTGCCCCCCTTGAACACAAGTGGAGGGTCACAAGCAGTTCCCATTTCCACATGTAAGACTGTGTAACAATTAGAAGGGTCCCAGAAAACAAATACTCCAATATGGCTGTACACTGATCAAAAGACTGATTAGAGGTTTCCAAGTTTGAAAAAGTACAGCTGTGTACACTTACCATAAATGTAGATGTTAGAGTGTATTCACTGTTGCAATCATTACATTTGGGTAATCCCTGCTGGCAGGTTGCCCTCAGTCGGCTTGAATTCCAAAGTCTTGGGTCCTGCGTCGGTTGCTGTCGCCCCTTCCCTGACGTCAGGTCGTCAGGGGTATAAAAGAAGTAGCCAACGCCATTTTCTTCAGTTTTTCTTGCCCCAGATGTCAAGTGCCCCCTAAAAGGGTAGCCAAAATTTATATATATATAAAAATACATACACCAATATAAACTTTAACTTCATCTACAAGCAAATACACAACATAGGTTGTACAAATCAGAGAAGGAAAGAAAAGTTCCAGCAGAAAAAAGGCGGATGACGGGTGGGTAACCTGGACTGCAACAGTGAATACACTTGAACATCTACATTTACGGTAAGTGTACATAACTGTACTATGTTCTTCATGTTTCACTGTTGCAGTCATTACATTTGGGTAGAGTCCCAAAGTTATGGTTGGGAGGCTGGGGCTAAACAGCATTAGGAGCAGCTATGAGGCCCTGCAGAACAGCAGTGGCAAAGCCTGCCCTGGATTTAGAGTAGAGTGGCAGATGATAGTGCTTTGTAAAGGTGTGCACCGAACTCCAAATAACAGCCTCTAACATGTCTTTGGTTGGTACTCCCCTGAGAAAGGCTGCTGAAGTGGCTGCAGCTCTGGCTGAATGTGGCCTAAAGCCCTTAGGCACTGGCTTGCCATGGTGTAAATAGCAGAAATGAATGCAGTGGCCCATCCACTTTGAAATAGTCTGCTTTGAGATAGCCTTTCCTTGTGATCCTGCAGCATATGCCACTAGCAATTGCTCTGTCTTCCTAAAAACTTTGGTTCTGTCCAAGTAGAATCCAAGCTGTCTGTGTGCGTCCAAAGAATGCAGAATTCTCTCCCCCTTGTTCTGTGGATTTGGATAAAAAGTTGGCAGATGAATAGTTTGGTTAAGAGCCACACTGGACACCACCTTAGGCATAAATGTTGGGTTTGTCCTCAGAGAGACCCTGTCTGGATAAAAAATGATAAAAGGTTCCACAGCCATGAGTGCCTGTAGCTCTGAAACCCATCTTGCAGAAGTTATTGCTAGGAGCAGAGCTGTTTTCCAAGATAAAAACTTTATATCAGCCGTAGCAGCTGGCTCAAAAGGAGGCAGGGTGAGTTTTTCCAAGACATAGTTATGGTCCCATGCAGGTATTGGTGATCTCCTTGGAGGCCTTAAGTTTTCGGCTCCTCTGAAGTACTGCTTTAATAAAGGATGAGAAAAGATTGGTGGCTCTGTATTGTAATGAGCCGAAATGGCAGAGGCATGAATTTTAATTGATGAAAAAGATAGGCCTTTGTCCAGCATCTCAGTTAAGTATTGCAAAATCTGAGGAATATTTGGTACAGCTGTATCAGTTCCTTGTGCCTGGTTCCAAGCACAGAATCTCTTCCATTTTCTAGCATAAGATTTTCTAGTACTAGGCCTTCTGGCTTCCAAAATGACATCCATCACAGCTTTAATGAGAGGTGTGTTTTGCATGACTACATTATCTGCCATGTTGCCAGGTTTAAAGTACTGAGTTGACTCTGCAGGTTTTGCTGGGATAGTAGATGAGGTATTTGAGGTAAAGTCCAAGCTGGGCATTGAGATAAGTTCCTTAGGATTGGATACCAGTACTGGCGGAGCCAGTCTGGGGCAATCAGTATCATCTTTGGCTTCTCCTGTCTGACCTTTAGGAGTACCTTGGGGAGGAGAGGCAGTGGAGGAAAGGCATATACTGATAGGTTTTTCCAGCTGAAAGATAGGGCATCCACTTTCAATGCTTGTCTGTCATAAGTCATTGTGCAGAATCTCTTTAGCTGGTAGTTGTGAGGGGAGGCAAATAGATCTATGTCCGGACATCCCCATTTCCTTGTTATCATGCTGAAGACTTGTGGATCCAGCTGCCACTCGTGGGGATCCATGAGATTTCTGCTTAGTTCGTCTGCCAGAGTGTTGTCCTTTCCTGACAGGAATTGTGTCTGCAGATGTACTTGGTAAGTCAATGCTGTGTCCCACAACGTCATGGTTAGTCTGCAAAGGGGTAAGAATTTGTGCCCCCCTGCTTGTTTATATATCACATGACCGTGGTGTTGTCTGTCTTTAACAATAGTTGTCCAGGATGAAGTAGGCCCTTGAAGGCTGTCAGGGCATTTTGAACAGCTAGCATCTCTTTTTGATTGATATGTAGCTGCATTTGGTTTGAGGACCATGTGCCCTGAATGCATCTTCCTGCCATGTGGGCAGCCCAGGCATAATCTAAAGCATCCATTGTTAGTGTCTGCCTGGCTGGGGGTAATGTGAATGGCTGTCCCTTGTTCTGGTGACAAGCCTTCGCCCACCATCGAAACTCCTGTTGCAGGCAGGGAATGAGAGTAATCATTGTTTCCCGGCTGTGGCAATGTTGAGTCCAAACACTTTTTAGGTACCACTGAAGTTTCCTCATATGCAGTCTTGCACATGGAATTAGTAGGATGCAGGATGCCATGAAGCCCAAAGCCTGCAGAATTTTTCTTGCAGATAACTGGGCCTTTGTTGCCAACATTTTGAAATAGGTAGTAAGTTGCCTTTGTTTGTCTGGCGTGAGATAAGCCATCTGGGCAGTTATATTTAAGCTTGCACCCAGGAATATTATCTCTTGAGAAGGTACTAGTTTTGATTTCTTTTCATTGACTGTGTACCCTAGGCATGTTCTAAGTCTTTTCACAAATGCCCGATGCTGTAGAAGAATGTCCTTGTTCTCTGCTTGAATTAGACATTCGTGCAAGTAAGGATATATTTGTATTCCTCTTTGTCTGCAGAATGCAATTACTGGTGCCAGGCACTTTGTAAAGACCCTGGGCGCAGTAGATAAGCCAAAGGGCAGTGCAGAGAATTGGTAATGCATTGAGCCAGCCTTGAATCTGAGGTATCTTCTGCATGATTGATTGGGACATGCAGGTATGCCTCTTTTAGGTCTAAAGTCACAAGCCAAGCATTCTTGCCCAGCATGGGCAGAAGCTGCTGCAAAGTCAACATTTTGAATTTTGGTATATCCAGGAATGTGTTCAGAATAGATAGGTCCAGTATTGGTCTCCAGGCCTTGTCCTTTTTGGGTACCAAGAACAGTCCTGAGTAAAATCCTTGTCCCTGCTCTTGCTCTGGTACTTGCTGAATGGCTCCCATGTCCATGAGTGATGAGACTTGTTTTTGCACCTCTGCCCATTGATTTTTTGGCAGATCTGGCCAGCCGTTTGTCTTTGGCAGGGTATGGAAATGGAACTTGTAGCCTTGTGACACTATATTTAGAACCCACTAGTCCTGGGTTATAATGTGCCAATTTTGAGAAAAAAAGTACTAATTTTCCCCCTTAGGGTGCTGCCAGGACATAAGTGCTTGGTGCCAGCAGGGGAAAGTCATTGGGACTGTTTCCTGTATGGTTGTGATTTGTCTTCTCCAACTTTGGAGGTAAAAGCACCCCATTGCTTTGACCTGTATGAACCTTGCGCCTGGGATCTGCCCTTTTGAGGTCCGTCTGACACAGGAAAGGACCAATTCTTTGTAGGCCAGTGTCTACTAAACCTAGGTGGCTGTACTTGTAAAGAATCTTTGACAGTTTGCATAGATTTAACTTTGTCCTCCATTTTCTTTAACACCTCTTCTGCCTTAACACAAAACAAAGTATCATGCTGTAAAGGTGCATCTAATAATTTAACTTTGACATGATCAGGCAAATTTTGTTCCTTTAACCAAGCATGCCTCCTAATTACAGAACCCGTAACTGCGGCCCTGCAGGAGGCTTCCAAAGTATCAAAACCACATTGCAAAGTATGCTTTCCAACTTGTTCAGCTGCATGCAATAAATCCTGCATTTCCTTGTTTTCTGCACATTCAGAGTTTAACAACATTTTCTGTTTAAGCAATGCCGTGACATGTTGCTGATATTTGAGCATATGAAAGTGACAGTTTAAGGCCCTTATAGCCAAGGTAGCAGATGTGTAAACCTTTTTTCCCCATCTATCCAATGCCCTAGAACCCCTGTCAGAGGGGATAGGGTTTTTTGCAGTGGAAGCCTTAACTCCTTTGGGACCCTGTGAAATAGTTTCTGGGTCAGCAGCAGGGTTTTTAAAAAGGAATTTATGAGAGTCAGGAACCCTGTAATATCTGTCAGGCTTAACAGGTGCTGGAGGTAAGGAGTCAGGGGTCAGACTAGACTCCGAAAACACATCATCCACAATGTCTAACACAGGTGGAATGGCTAGAGGCCTGTGTTGAGGTAGTAAAAGGAAATCCCTGAGCCTTTTTTTGGATTCTGAAAAATCTTGGCTCTCCCAGTGGAAATGCTCCCTCATGGTATGCAAGGTTTCCCCAAAAGAATAGTCCTCTGGAGGAGAAGCTGAAGGTAAAGATTCTTCAGCATCAGAATACTCATAGGGGGGAAGAGAATATTCCTGATCAGAAGAGGAATCAGAAGAAACAGAAACCTGATCTGAAGATTCATAGTCAGTCTCTTGCCTAGGCCTCTTATCAGGAGTGGGATGGGAACCCCTGATCAAGGTAATTAAGTCTACGGCCATTTTGAGCATCTGTTTTTTGGGCATAGAGGCCTGTCCACGTGGCTCTTGAGTTTGTTTCTTTGCTTTAGAAGGTGCTTTAGTCTTTGCCTTCGAAGTTGAAGTCGGTTTAATGTAAAGATGTTTAGGTCTGAATACACACTCAGAAGCCGGTGCCTGCTCAGCGGCTCCGGACCCATCTGAGGGAATAGTGTCCGAGGCTCGCAACTTCACATGGGAGTCTGTAGCGGCCTGCGACTCTAAAGTAGCGGGCATCAGGGGCTGCGAAAGCACCTCACTGAGAACCGGCGAACTGGCTACTGGCTTAGGAGAAGCTTCATCGTCAGTTTTGGATCTCGGTTGTTTAACTCTCTCTTTTACTTTGCGTTTTCTGTGAACTCCGGTAGTCGGATGGCTATCTGACAACATTTCTGGATAATTAAACTGGCGTCCAAAATAGTTTAAAGCAAAGACATACAAAGCAAAGTCATACCGACACTTAATAGTGCGTTGGTTAAATCCAGCACAAAACCGGCAACCTGAAACGTGATCAGGGCCTAGGCAAGGAATACAGTAAGAATGAAAGTCCTTATGAGGTATTTGCTTTCCACAAGAAATACAATTATTAACTTTTTCTGACATCGGTCTGGAACAAGAAAAAAGTTTCCCCAACGGGGTACTTAGCTTTATTGAAGACTTTGGGTCTGAAACTCGAAACGAAAATCTCAGGAGTCGGTCGACCGGCACTTGCGAACTGCTTCTGCTTCGGGCACCGCACAGCAAGAAAGACTGAAGAAAATGGCGTTGGCTGCTTCTTTTATACCCCTGATGTCAGGGAAGGGGCGACAGCAGCCGACACAGGACCCAAGACTTTGGAATTCAGGCCGACTGAGGGCAACCTGCCAGCAGGATTATTCAAATGTAATGACTGCAACAGTGAAACACGAAGAACATCTGAAATTGTACAAAAAGCCAGTAAAAGCTATCAATTATTGTAAAATTCAGCTACTGGCTAGTAATTACACTGAGTAGATGCCAGCAAAGAAGCAATTAGGAGAAAGAAAGAAAGAAGTCCCCAGAAAAAGAGAACAAAGCTTTAGCTGGAAAGAACCATGCAGTAGATCAGCAAAAAGCAGTTCACATTTCAGCTTTGGTACAGGAGATAGCTTCCTGTACTTTGGACGGAAATGTACATCAAAAGTACTCATAGGTGTTTCAAATAAGTGATAACACTGAAGAAGAATAAAAAGTTAAATAACAAAAGGCTGGAAAAATAGAAGCAGGTTTAACGAGCTATTCAGATGAACTGATAAAACTGCAAAAAGTAGAGGCTGAAATGAAGAAAAGGCTGGCTGAGTGTGAGGCTTCTCAAGAAGAGTTGTTTCAAAACAGAGTTAAAAGTACACACAAAAAAATCTTGAGATTTTCTGCTCTGTCAAGGATACTTAAAGGAGGAGACGGAGTTAATTTTTCTAAAAGTACAAATAAACAACTGGACTAGTGTCCCACAGCAGGAGTTATTAATGGAAAGGGCATAACTGGTGTATTTTCCAAATCTGTCCACGAGAAGGCAGTCAATACCTATGTTAGTAAAGATACAATCATACCAGCAGATTTACAATATTGTGGTAGAAGTGAAAAGTGTTAAAGAGTAGGAACAAGAGTAACTTTGTGGAAATGCGAATGTCAAGAGGCAAGTGTCTTCACAATTTTTTTCCCAAGAGAATCAAAATTATTTTCAGCTGTAGAATAGGCCAAGGAGGAAATAAAGTTTAGCTAAAAACAATGAGTCAAATAAGAGAAGGAGACTCCACTAGTCATTCTTCTGACTGTAACAAAGCCCATACAGAGATTGACTTTTCCAGTGAAACCCTTTCATTTTGTTTCAAAGGAAACTGCTTGAGTGACAAAAAAAGCATGGGACAGGAACAGACTAGTAGAATCAGGACTACCTTGGTACTGAACCAAAGACTGGTGAGGCTAAATAGAGATGAATAAGAAAGAAGGTCAGCAATACTAAAATTAATAAAAAGAAGACTATAAAGCACCAGTTATATTAGGTACAGAAACAGAAGCGAAATTTGGCTTTGCAAGAAGTAACTATGGATATTGAAGAACTAATTAAAACTTTTTTGTTCTAAATATCTGTATAACATTTATGACAATCTGCCTGTTATACTGTAAATCAGTACTACATAATGTGCAGTTAGGGGTATTTTGAATGAGAGATGGAGGAAATCTTATCAATGACTCATACACGTTACAGATATTAAAACAAAACAATAGTACCTTTTCCTAGTTATATGGTATCCAGGGTTTATAATGCAACAATGTAAGAGTAGCTGGATAGACCCAAGTTAAAGTTAATCTAATGTTGTAATCCTGATGTGGAGGATGTAAATGCGTACTGATCACATTGCACACAAAAATAAGATAATTTCCCATTTCTACAGAACTGGATATCTACACTAATGTTCTTCGTTTAAAATTATTAATAAATGTACAATATAAGGTACAATGGGTAATGATAGTTCTTTCTTGCATCTACATAGTCAGCTACTTTTTTACATTAGCAATGGCTATCAGTTGGGGAACAGTAGCATACAGATGCAAGCAATTAATCACAATACGTGTGAATAGTGTAATTTGACTTTAATTTACAAATAGTCTTTCATGCACCTGCAAAGGTACTAGCCTTTTTTCATACTCACAATATGTCCCATTTGAAAATAAATTACTTAAACATAATCATTAGTAAAGAGCACTGGAACACCTCCTCTAATCCATTTTACACATTTAAAGTTACCACCCTTTCCGGGTCAAATGCCAGATGGTGAGGCTCACAAAGGAAATTTCAGATGACACCATACAAAAAAATGAGTTGGGAATCTTGATAGGTATGCATTTTACAGAGATGATATCCCTAAATCTTTTGCAGTATTAAGGGGTGAAATTATGAAAGGTAGGGGAACCAAATATGCATCAATTCTGGTGGAAAGGCTACCAGTCACCAACAGAGCTGTGGCAATTATAAAAAGGTTTCTGTTAATATTGTCAACTTTAGAAAAATAATTTTATGCATGAGCAACATTCCCATCTTTCCTAGAGGAGGCCCATTCGAACAGCAGTTGTAGGTCATTTTTATGACACCAGATGGAAAACCTTTTCCATTTGGAAATGTAGGATTTCCTACTTGCGGGTTTTCTGGCCTCCTGCAGAACTTTTAGCACATCCTCTCTAAGGGATTAAAACCCTATCACCCTCAATGTCAGATTCAGAGTTGACAGTTGTGGCTGTACTAGGGTCTCTTTGTCCTGTGTGAGTAAGTCCATCCTGTGGGGTAACTTGTGATGACTGCCCCTGGCTAGGTGCAGGAGAAGGGGGAACCAGTGCTGCCTTGGCCAAAAGGGAGTCACCAACAAGATTTCTGGCTGATCCTGCTGAATCTTCAGTAGGATCTTCTGCAAAAGAGGCGGGGGGGGGGGGGGAATGCATACAGAAACATCCCTTTCCATGAGAAAGACAGAGCGTCCACCTTCCATACCAGGGGATGTAGGACCCTGGCACAACATTTTGGAAGTTGTCTGTTCATAGGGGAGCCAAACAGATCTACCTGAGGCATACCATAATGATGGATTAGGTCCAGAAACACATCCCTGTGCAACATCCATTTGTGGGATTGTATCATGGATCTGCTTAAAGAGTCTGCCACTGTATTCTGGGATGAGTGGAGATAAACCACCTGTAGGGAGATTTGACTTTGTAAGGTTAATTCCCAGGTGAGTACGGCTAGTTTGCATAGAATGTAAGACTTCATTCCCCCCCTGCTTGTTGATGTACCAAAGAGCTGTGCTGTTGTCTGTGAACCACCGCAGTACCCCTGGAACAAAATTGTTTTTGAAGATTTGCAGTGCAAAAACCAGTACCCTCATCTCCTTTACACTGATGTGTTCCTGGGCCTGCTTGAGAGACCAAGCATCTCTGACCCTCCACGCTTAGATAGCTGCACCCGAACCTCTGTCTGAAGAGTCTGTGAATAACTCTAGGGAAGGAAGGGGTGGTTGTAGTGGCAGGCCAGGGTTTCTGTTTACCTGGTGGATACACCATTCTAGTTCCCTTTTTAAGCAAGGCAGGACTAGAATCAGGAACAGATGCATATGCTGCATCCACACAGTTTTTAGATACCATTGCAACTTCCTTATGTGTAGTCTTGCTAAGGGTATCATGGGGACAGTGGATGCCATGTACCCCAAGAGACGAAGAAAGTCTCTGGCTGTCAAAGACCGAGGAGGAAGAATGCTCTGAAAACAGGAAGTCAAGAACAAAACTAACTCCATTGGGAGACATGCATGTATTTTATGTTTGTATTCTGCATCCCAGAAACATTTGAACCTGTAAAGGGATGAAGGAAGACTTCTGGAAATTTATAGTGAACCCTAAGCTCTGTAGAAGGGCAACAGCGAAGGAAAGGTTTCCCTGAAGAAGATCTGGGGATGGAACCTGAATCAGAAGGTCATCTAGGCAAGGGAAGATTTGAATTCCCTGTGTTCTGCAAAATGCTACAACATGGGGAAAGCACTTTGTGAAAGCCCTTGGTACCATAGAGAGACCAAAGGGCAGAGCACAAAACTGAAAATGCGAGGAAGCTACAGAAAAATGTATAAACTTACTGAAAATTGGGTGGATGTGAATGTAAAGACAGGCATCTTTTATATCCACGGACACCATGAACCCCTGTGGAAGAATAAAAGGAAGAAGGGAAGGTAGAGTCAACATACAGAAAAAAGGGACTTTGAGAAAGGTGTTTAAATGGGAAAGGTTCAGAATGGGTCTCCAGGGGGCATCCTTCCTGGGGACCAGGAACTTCTTTGGATGGGGTGGATGGTGCAGTGTTTGCATTGTTGCCTCATGGCAAGAGGTTTTCCAGTTTGATTCTCGGCTGGAGTGCCTTCTTTGCGGAGTCTGCATGTCCTCCGTGCATTCATGTGGGTTTCCTCCGGGTGCTTTAGTTTCCTCCCACATTTTAAAGACATGCATATCTGGAGCATTTCTCCCCAGGCCTCTGCTGAAAACTGGCTTTGTTCCAAGTCGGACTTTCCCAGTGAATAAATGTTAAATAAATAAATAAAATTCCTTTCCTTGCTGGGAAGTGGGAAACTCTTTGATAGTTTCCCAAGAGATCAGGTCTGTCATGACCTGAGGAAAGAAGCTCACTTGACCTTTGGGGGGGGGGGGTGGAATTCCTCTGAATGAGGGAAATTTTTCCCCAAACAATGAAATATCCTGTTTTGACTATGGAAAGTAGCCAAGAGTCCTGAGTAATCAGTTTCCAAACAGCAAGAGACATGCTGAGGTGATGAGACAAGGGAGTGGATGGCCCTTGTGGCTGGCATTCACAGACTACCTGGCTTGGGTTGGGACTGAAAGGACTGTTTTGAGGTAGGGGTGGAAGAAGCAGACTTAGAAGAGGCTGGTTTTCTAGGTCACCTCTTACTTTTGGAAGATGATGACAGAGAAGGTTTTCTAATTAAAGGCAGTCTTAACTGGATAAATTCTGTGAATCCATGGAACTGGAGAAACAAGAATGTGTTTTAGATCCTGTAGCTCCTTTCCTTTCTCCTGAAGAGACTTGGAGTTCCACTACTGAACTCCCAAACAAGGCTTTGTTATCCAAAGGTTCATCCAGCAATTTGGCCTTGAAATCTTCAAGCAGAGGCTGTAGCCTAAGCCAGGAAAATCTTCTCAGAACAGACCCAGAAGCATCTGCCCTAGCAGAGAAATCAGCAGCACCATAACTGCACCTAATGGGAGTGCCCAGTTACTTGTGCAGAGGAATTAAGAAAAGATGTTAGTTTTGATTTTGCTGAGGAATCAGTGATGTCTGTCAACATTTTCCATGCATCTGTAAGAAGGGCCAGGGAGTACTTTGCCATGTGTGTCTGATAAGTTACTGCATGGAAGGGCAAAGTGGCAGAAGTGCTTACCTTCTTTCCCATATGTTCCATGACCCTACTCTCCTTATTAGAGGGTAACAAGGAAGTGGATGGTAGTACGTTTAAGGCCTTATTCATGGAAACAGAAATGGTAGCCGATCAGTAGCAGGAGCCTTGAAAAGGAACTTGGGAGTTCTCAGGTACCTTACAAAACCTGTCAGGACACTTGGGGGCAGGAGGCTGAGAGTTTGGACATTTGGAGGCAGCCGAGAAAACATCCAGGAAGGCAGGCAGGACTGGAGGGATAGCAGAAGAAGTGGAATCCATCTGCAAAAGGTCATACCACCTCTTCTGAATATCCGAAACTTGGGAGCAGTCCCACTTAAAAAATAATTTCATTTTGAGAACGGTCTCTCCAAAAGAGATGTCCTTCCCAGGGGAATCTGTATCATTAGATTCCTCCTCTGGGGAGGCATACCCCAAGGGAGAAGCCAAATGGGTGGAATAGGCTAATGACTCCTCTCCAGAAAAATCCTCCTCCTCTGAGGGAGTGCCCACAGTTGTCCTTTTGTACGATGTGGAAGGAGAAAAAGGCTGCAAAGGAACAGATGATGGAGGGGTTGACAAAGGAAAATAAAGGCATTAAAGAGGCACTGAGAAAAAGCTTCCCAATCAGAGGGCTGCTGAGGTGAAGCAGGAGACATGTTTAGTTTCAGTCTTCTTCTTTTTAGGGGCTTCCATACGATGAAATGTGGAAGGACTGGACATCAGCCTACACTCGATATCGGAAAGCATATCTTCATGCACCGTAACTTGTGTGATGCCACAAGGGCCCTTGGATATAATGAGCCTGGATTACCCTTTGTCGCCCTGATCGGACGCCTGCCCTTCCCTGCTAGACATGCCATAGACTCCTTTGAAGCCTTCACTATGGTCCCTGTCAAAAGTATATTCACCACCTCTGGCACGGTCTCTGGGCCTACACTGGCCTCAGAAGCAATAATTGGAAAAGAAGGCACAGCTGAAGAGTTAAGCCGTGATTTTTTGGCCTTCTTTGGTACAGGCTCATCCGAATGACCTGATATCACATCCATTTCATGTGCAAGGTGTTTAAGTCGCTGGTTTTATAAATATAACTTTACAGGGACTAGCCAACTCCTGAGGGTCTTAGCGACAATGGATTTGCAAATAGGACACTCAATGTGGTCATGGTCTGGGCCTAGACAAAAAAGGCAAAGATCATGGGCGTCTTTATGTGGAATCTGCCTTCCACAATGACACTTGCCCTTCCTAGCTGACATGAACCCAAGCAAGCAAGCAGCAGCAAAACATTTTTAGAAGAAAAAACCCCAGTGGGGACTTATCTGATAACTGGAACACAACTGTTCTGGCGAGCGAATGTCTGGAGCAGGCAATCAGACAGGTGGCAGAAAAGTTCTGACGTAGGTGCATGCTGACATCCACTTTATACCAGACATCTTTTTATGGCCGATGCACGCGTTATGTGGTGCAGCGTAGAATGTACCTTGGAGTAGCATTAAGGCTTTTGGATACTGGCTGGCCAGAGGCGGATTCCCTTATGTTATGAATACTGCAGAATATGAATAGCAGTACATCATAAGGTATTCCTGTGGAAGTCTGGGATTTGGAAAGGAAGAAAAAGATTAAGATCCGAAGGTTTTGTTTAACAATATTTTAAAAAAAGGAGGAGGGGGGTACCAGCATTTGAAAGAAAGCTATGGTCATTGTACTACCACAATACAGTAAACACTCTTCAGACTCTGCTTCATATAGACCCATTTCAATTTTAAACCATGATTATAAAGTGTTTACGTCTCTAGTAGCCAAGTGAATGGCAGATGTGTTACCAAAATTGAAAATATGGATCAGTGTACTTTTCTGGAGGGTAGACAAACATTTAACAACATTTACAGAACATTGATGATCCAGAGGCAATCAGTGAGTAAGAAAATGTTGCCATTCTGGTTCCTGTTGCAGAGAAAGCATTCAATAGAGTCAGCAGGAATTTCATGAGTAGGACAATAGTAGCTTTTGCACTCCCTGATATACTACTACTACTGCTACTATGGTTAATTAGGAGGTTATATGAAAGGTTAGGGCAAGACAAGATTAAAGGGTTCCTCTTCAATAAACTGTGTTTGAACAGAGGAGTCAGGCAGGGGTGTGCTCTTTCCCCTTTATCTGATTTATATTTAGAAATGCTGCAAAAGAAAATAAGGGTATGGTATTCAAAAAATGTTAACTTTATTTGCAGATGACTTTAGGACATTCTGATGCTGTGGAATATACAACAGTTTCAAGTCTTGTCTGCAAATAAAATTAATGAAGATAAAATGAAGACTATAATGGTAAGCTGTGTACCCGCACAACAAATGGTTCAGCAATACCCCAATTAAGGGGATATAATAAGGTGAAGTTTTTAGGCATTACGGCAGTTAAGTATACCTAATCTGAGACGCTAGATGCTCTTAATTATGTACATTGCCAGTAGGCTATTAGCAGGAAAAATATATTCAGTCCTTTTAATTTTGTATACATGTCGGGTGCACTTTTATAAACCAGAGGAGCAGTTAAGGACTATAATAGAATTGAAGGAATTTATTTGGAAGAGGGCAAGAGTTAAGTCAGATAAATTAAGTTCCCTGGAGACCAAGGTGGTTTAGGACTACCTGATTTGAAGGAATACTTCACAGCTATGCAGTTAAGGTTCACACACATGACACAAGCAGACAGTTATAAATCAAAGTTGAAAAGGATGGTGATGAAGTACGGGAATTTGAGAACTAAGGAGAGAGTATGACTTTGGATGCATGTCCTTCAGGAAACTGGTAATAACAACACATTATATTATAATCATAATTTAAAAGAAAGCATTCTAAGAACCAAGTTGACAAAGGAGTGGAAAAATGAGATTTTACCAAAATGGATGATTGCAGTTAGGGGTACATAAAACAGGCAAGAGGGGACTGAACAGTACTGGGACAAAATGAGTAAAGGATCCAAGTGCTTGGTAACAAATAACTAGAGAGGGAAAGAAAAAAGAGTGAGATGAAGCCAAGAAGTTGTTTGCAATGCAGGTTAGAGGCTGCCTTTCTTACTGGAGAATAACAGTGTTGGTAAAGAGAAGGGGACAGGGGAGTACTAAGTGAATGAACCAATTCTGACCGAGTTTTTAGATGAGTCTAGAACAGAAGCTGATGTTAAAAAATGAATAATTAGTAAGGCATATTAAATACTGCATTATTCCAATAAGAATAAATCAAAAGAGGTTAGAAAAGATTTGGAAGAAAGAATGAAAACGACAGTTAAACAAGAACAATGGAAGGACATTTACATGGCTCCCAAGTATGCAACAAAGTACACACAGTTTCGGAATTTTGCTTAGAAGTGTCAGAGTAATTATTTTATACCCCTTTCAGACTTGAGAAGTTTTCCTCAGGTAGAAAGCAACTGCTAGAAATGTGATGGGTTAAGTGAAATAATTGTCAACATATTTTTTGCAAATGTGAAGAGATGGGAGATTTCAAAATTTCCTGCAGAATACTATGCCAGAATGTTGGGAAAACAAACAGTTTTAACTAAGGTAACTATTATTTTGAGCTAGGATCTGAATTACCCAGACATATTAATGTCTAAATTTAATAGTACTAGCTGCCAAAAAAGCAATAACTAGAAAATGGAAATCAAAATGTAAACCATTTGTAATCAGTATCGGAGTACTGAATACTGTAATAAAAAAGATAAAAGAACTGGATTTGGGAACTTTAGCAAAGGTAAGAAGCAAATTACACAGAAATACATGGGATTTGTGTGAACAATGCTTGCAGAATAATGTTCAGGAAGAGAAGTAAAGTTTAAAGGAAAACAATACTTGAGGAATTTATGTAATGTTGGAGTAAATGACAGTTGTTACAAACAAACCATATGTAAAATGCACAAAAATAATGAAACATGTTACTAAGAGTTTTTTTTCTTTTCTACTGATGCATGTCTGCCTATGCCATTGTTTAAATCATGAAGATGTAATAAAGGTTTAAAAAAAAAAGAAGTAAATTGAGAGGCTTTACTCCACAGTAAAGAGGGAGGGACAGCTCTGGCAGGCCATCAGCAAGAGTGATCCATATCGTCACCATTGTTTCTAGTGAACCAAGATCAAAAATGACATCCCTGAAGAGAACCCGATAGTGGAACACCTACAAACAGGGAATTTTAAAGTAAGGCCCAACACCAAAAGCTGCTGAACAGACCCATAGCCTCATCAAGAAACAGACAGAGAAGAGTCCGGAATTACTGCATCTGAACTGTGGCCATGACTCTGTGTCTAGGTCAATTCCATGACCATTTCCTTTACCTAAAGCTGAGAACTCTGCTATAACGAAGCAGAACCCCACTGAGGAGAACACCTGCCACTTTCAGTGAAGGTAATTCATTCAGACAGCTTTGTGGCAATGAGGGATAACACCCCACCTTTAATGCCTTAGAAGCTGGGAGGGGAGAATGGGAGTGAGTGGCCTATGCTGGCTTGCCCATCCGGGGGGGGGGGGGCAAGGAAGCTCCTCTGTCTTGCCACTTGGGTGATACTTACCTGGAGCACACTCTGGGGATCTGCATGAATGCATGCACCTAAGCTGATGAAGGGTGTGGAGCATCAGCAGCATGGCCATCACAAGTAGGGTATGTGCCAGCTGGCGAAACCAAAAAAAAAAAAAAAACAAAACAATATGTTGATCTGCTCCTACGGTTGCTAGCTATCCAATTTTTCCCCTGGACTATCCAGAAATCGAACTGATTTGTCATTTAATCTGGAAAACAATGTATAAGCTTTATTTATAAAACAGACTGTTGGGAGTTTAAATCTTCAATTCCACTGTGTTTTTATTTAAGAAAAGCATGACAAACAAGATGAGATTGCATCCAAAATCAGGAAAAGAGGATGCTCCTCCTACCCTGATATGCCCATGATGTCACAAAATGGGTGTGGGGTGGGCAAAGAAAAGTAAGGGGAGATAACTGGGATTGAGAAGGTGGTAGGGTGCGAGACAGATGAAGAAATGAGGACATAAGAGCAGAAACCAAAGTAGCTCCAATTGCAGAAAAGATCAGAGAGACCAGATTACAGTGGTTTGGGCAAGTGCGCAGAAAAGCAGAAGACAATGTGTTGTTGAAGATTTGGGACAGACAGAGGAAGAAGATAAGAGGAAAGGATGGCATCCAGCAAAGAGGTGGATGGATTATATGAGAAAAGATCTGTGACAGTCAGGTAAGAGTGCCGAAAAAGGCAGGAGTGTGGCACTGAATAAAGAGAGTTGGGGACAGTTAACATGACACCCAGACCCCATTTGGAAAAAAAGGAAAAGGGGGTTGTTGTTGATGACGATGATTATAAGAGGCAACAAATAAGAGGCCAAGTAGGCTGCCATTACTGGAGGTGGGGTGGGGTGGGGTGGGAAGATGTTCGGAGGAAGAGGCCCACAGGCCCTAAATAATGAAGCCACAGCCCAAGTATGCCTATCCATGACTGGAAAATTCAAGGGGTTGATAACAGATTAGTTTGAAAGCTGATCTGGCAAGGGAAATGTGCTTTCAACAGCCTAGGCCACTCCCATGTTGTGGATGGTGGGTTGAGCCACTTACAAGTTTCAAGTCCTCTACAAAAACAGAACACTGGAATGGAAAGGAATGTCCACTACTCAGGGATTATTCTCACCTACGACACATCAGAAAAGCTGAGAACCACCACGGGACCTACCACTAGAAACGACAGGTCCCAACCAATTCTCTAAGCAATATCTCAGGTGAAACATTGGCCACACCTGCCAGGTAAACCAAGGGAGCCTTCCACCAATCCTACAAGATGCCACTTCTGGCATTTTTCCTCAAATCTGGAAATACATTTAGAGTACATCTAAATGGGCAATAAAATGTTGGAACTTTTTACGAATGACAGCAAGGACCATGAACTAAACTGTGTCAATGATAAAAAAATAATTGGTGGGCAATGGGCATCAGCGTGCATATGTAGTCTACGTATCTTCTCATGGTACATGTTACCAAAAGAGTTAATCAGGAACATGTCATCTTGGCGGAGGTAGTTTCTGCAAAATAAAAAAATCAAAAAAAAATCAAAGGCAATTAGCCAAACAGTGGATATAGCTTTTTTTCTCCACTGTTGTCTGACCTCGGAGTTGGTATATATAATTCTGGGATGGAGTGCAGGGTGGTTTGCCTCCTGCAAAATATATCCATACATCCAGGAACTAACAATAATCCATGCCCAAACCCAGAAAAAACACTTTCTGAGTTTGACTCACTCTACCTCATATTTTATAGACACCATTGCTAAGCTTACTACCACCTTCCCACCTATGAACATAAATCCACAATAACCACCATCAGCATATTCCCCATCTACTACTCTATCTACTTTCTCGCTCTCAGCCATACTAATCTCCACCATATTAAAACTCCTCATAAACTAAAACCATGTTCCAACGCCCGAGATAACTTACCCGCAGAATTCTTACAACCATCAGCCTCCTCCACTGCATACCCTATCAGCATTCTCCTCAATAGGTCCTTTCAGGAATCATGCATACCAGATATCTGGAAAAAAGCATTTGTTCTCCCACTTTATAAAGGTGGCAACAACTCTGACATCTCCAACTTCCGACCTATCACCATTTTTTCTCCCATCTCCAAAATTTTAGAGATGTGTGTTCACACTCAGCTCCCAGGCTATCTGGTTAAACACCAAATCCTTTCCCCCACTCAACATGGCTTTAGGCCTGGACATACCACTAGCACCGCCCTCATTCCCTTCTTGGACACAGTAAACAGAGCTCGGGATACTGGCTCCATAGTCTCTGCACTCTTTCTTGATCTATCAAAAGCATTCAACAGAGTTTCCCACTCCCTTCTGCTTACTAAACTCCCCAAGCTTGGTATCTCTTCCCCTACCTTACATTGATTTTCTAACAATCTTACCAATAGGCAGCAATCTACTACATGGCAACTTTCCTGCTCCCCTTTCATCAGTACAAATACAGGGGTGCCCCAGGGTTCTATACCAGGCAACCTTCTATTCAGTATATTTGTCAACAACTTCCATACCACTTTTACCCAAAGTACTGTTATCCAATATGCAGATGATTCTGTTATCTGCTCTTCTCTTACTCAAGAAGCCTTTACTTCACCCGAAACCTGGATGTCACAGAACCATCTCACCCTAAACCCCAGTAAAAAAAAAACTCTTAATATTTACCCCCCAAAAATCTAGCCCTGTTGACAAGAAAGAATTCTCTGTTCGTTCCCACAATAACACTATCACTGAAGTTGTCCCTAGCACCAAATTGCTTGGTGTCATCATTGATAATTTAACTTTCGACCTTCTCATCCGCAGTAACATAAAAAAAACCCACCAAAAGCTAGGTGTCCTTTAAAGGCACAACTAACTTCTAAACTTCTCTGCCAAATATGCCCTTGCCTTATCACTCCTGCTTCCATCTCTCTTATATGGTTCCACCATCCTCACCAATATTCAGTCTTCCCTGAAAACTAAACTTGACTAGTGCTACAACAAAGTTGCCAAATCTGTAACAAATGCAAAATATTCAGCCCATCACTGTTCCTTTCTGCATCAACTAAACTGGCTCGAATTCTCTTACTAACTCACTTATCTACAATTAACTACTGCCCATAAACTTATTTACTACCCAGCAACCTGCCCGTCCCTCTCCTCCATACTGATCATGTATCATCCTAACCGACCCCTTAGGTCTGAAAACAAAATGCTACTGACTGTGGATAGAATTAAGCTCTCAGCTGGCCAAATATTGTATTCTTTTACTGTCTCAAAGCTATGTAATAATCTCCCCTCCTTCAATCAGAATGATCAGTAACCCTGCTTTCCTTTAAAAAATCCCTCAGACTACATCTCTCTTCTCTCTGGCTATGCACATCTTCACCCTTAACAAATAACCCAAAAACCTGACTTCCCTCACTGGAAACTTACTCTTTTCCATTTAAATACTTATATATCTTCTCCTTACTATGTGGTTGCGTGGGTTTCCTCCAGGTGCTCAAATTTCCTCCAACATCCCAAAGACATGCTGTAGGTGGATTGGGATTACACACTAAATTGGCCCTAGGTGTGAGTGCATGCATGTGTGTGCCTTCTGTGGAAGGTTGGGCACTGGGCTGGCAACTCGACACCGTAAAACTCCACTGCCAATCATGAGCGGAGCGGACAGGTGATCCGCTGTGGTGACCCCTAACCGGGAAAAGCCGAAAGAAGAAGATAAATTCTCCTTACTAACGCCTTCTGCAGTCACTATAGCTTGCTATATCCCTACCACTTTGGCCATTTGTCTCCTTTTTACCCTTAAAGTGGATACTCCTCACTGCTAATACTATATATATATATATATATATATATATATATATATATATATATACACACACACATATATATAAATATATTTATATGTTGTATGAATGCATACTATATTCTATTTCTACACTCATATTATGAATGTAAACAATTCTTCACATGTACTACTCTTTCATATACTCTGTATTGTGTGCAGTATTTCCTTGCATGTATTTAAATGTGGAGCTTTTCTCTCTGGGCCTCCAATGAAAACGGGCTCATTTAGACCCAGTGGACTTTCCCAGTAAACAAATGCAATACATAAAATGTTCATTGAAGGTGGTTTCAGCAAACTGCTTTTGTTTTTTGCATTTGTCAAAACTGCCTTCGACAGATCAACATGAATCCATGCTCATTCAGTCCCAAATACCAGAACGTCAAGGAAGGGATGCAGAATGATTTACTAGTGGACAGGAAAAAATGACCAGAGAGCCATCAAAGAGTGTTCTCAATTTTAGATAGGTCAGATTCATTTGATGTGGAATCATTACATTACTTTCATTTGAATGTGCAAACTGTTCTGTAAATACAGCTGAACCTTAATTACAATGCCCATCAAAATAAAATCAAAGATGCATCATACAGAAAAAAAATTGACAGTGCAGTCAAGCTTCAGTGGAGTTTCAGAAATAAACTGATTATTATATATTAAGCCTTCACTATTCTGTCCAAAAAAAAAAAAAGTTGACAACATTCACATATTAAACACCTGTACCATACAAAAAAATGAGTTGGGAATCTTGATAGGTATGCATTTTACAGAGATGATATCCTAAATCTTTTGCAGTATTAAGGGGTGAAATTATGAAAGGTAGGGGAACCAAATATGCATCAATTCTGGTGGAAAGGCATACCAGTCACCAACAGAGCTGTGGCAATTATAAAAGGTTTCTGTTAATATTGTCAACTTTGAAAAATAATTTTATGCATGAGCAACATTCCCATCTTTCCTAGAGGAGGCCCATTCAACAGCAGTTGTAGGTCATTTATGACACCAGATGGAAAACCTTTTCCATTTGGAAATGTAGGATTCCCTACTTGCGGGTTTTCTGGCCTCCTGCAGAACTTTAGCACATCCTCTAGGATTAAAACCCTATCACCCTCAATGTCAGATTCAGAGTTGACAGTTGTGGCTGTACTAGGTCTCTTTGTCCTGTGTGAGTAAGTCCATCCTGTGGGGTAACATAGGATGACTGCCCTGGCTAGGTGCAGGAGAAGGGGGAACCAGTGCTGCCTTGGCCAAAAGTCACCAACAAGATTTCTGGCTGATCCTGCTGAATCTTCAGTAGGATCTTCTGCAAAAGAGGCGGGGGAATGCATGAGAAACATCCCTTTCCATGAGAAAGACAGGCGTCCACCTTCCATACCAGGGATGTAGGACCCTGGCACAACATTTTGGAAGTTGTCTGTTCATAGGGGAGCCAAACAGATCTACCTGAGGCATACCATAATGATGGATTAGGTCCAGAAACACATCCCTGTGCAACATCCATTTGTGGGATTGTATCATGGATCTGCTTAAAGAGTCTGCCACTGTATTCTGGGATGAGTGGAGATAAACCACCTGTAGGGAGATTTGACTTTGTAAGGTTAATTCCCAGGTGAGTACGGCTAGTTTGCATAGAATGTAAGACTTCATTCCCCCTGCTTGTTGATGCTGTACCAAAGAGCTGTGCTGTTGTCTGTGAACCACATGAGTACCCCTGGAACAAAATTGTTTTTGAAGATTTGCAGTGCAAAAACCAGTACCCTCATCTCCTTTACACTGATGTGTTCCTGGGCCTGCTTGAGAGACCAAGCATCTCTGACCCTCCACTTAGATAGCTGCACCCCAATCTGTCTGAAGAGTCTGTGTATAACTCTAGGGAAGGAAGGGGTGGTTGTAGTGGCAGGCCAGGGTTTCTGTTTACCTGGTGGATACACCATTCTAGTTCCCTTTTTAAGCAAGGCAGGACTAGAATCAGGAACAGATGCATATGCTGCATCCACACAGTTCTTAGATACCGTTGCGACTTCTCATGTGTAGTCTTGCTAGGGGTATCATGGGGATAGTGGATCTCATGTACCCAAGAGATTTAAGAAAGTCTCTGGCTGTCAAAGACCGAGGAGGAAGAATGCTCTGAAACAGGAAGTCAAGAACAAAACTAACTCCATTGGGAGACATGCATGTATTTTATGTTTGTATTCTGCATCCAGAAACATTTGAACCTGTAAAGGGATGAAGGAAGACTTCTGGAAATTTATAGTGAACCTAAGCTCTGTAGAAGGGCAACAGCGAAGGAAAGGTTTCCCTGAAGAAGATCTGGGGATGGAACCTGAATCAGAAGGTCATCTAGGCAAGGGAAGATTTGAATTCTGTGTTCTGCAAATGCTACAACATGGGAAAGCACTTTGTGAAAGCCCTTGGTACCATAGAGAGACCAAAGGCAGAGCACAAAACTGAAAATCAGGAAGCTACAGAAAAATGTATAAACTTACTGAAAATTGGGTGGATGTAGAATGAAGACAGGCATCTTTTTATATCCACGGACACCATGAACCTGTGGAAGAATAAAAGGAAGAAGGAAGGTAAGTCAACATACAGAAAAAAGGGACTTTGAGAAAGGTGTTTAAATGGGAAAGGTTCAGAATGGGTCTCCAGGGCATCCTTCCTGGGGACCAGGAACTTCTTTGGATGGGGTGGATGGTGCAGTGTTTGCATTGTTGCCTCATGGCAAGAGGTTTTCCAGTTTGATTCTCGGCTGGAGTGCCTTCTTTGGAGTCTGCATGTCCTCCGTGCATTCATGTGGGTTTCCTCCGGGTGCTTTAGTTTCCTCCCACATTTTAAAGACATGCATATCTGGGCATTTCTCCCAGGCCTCTGCTGAAAACTGGCTTTGTTCCAAGTCGGACTTTCCCAGTGAATAAATGTTAAATAAATAAATAAAATTCCTTTCCTTGCTGGGAAGTGGGAAACTCTTTGATAGTTTCCCAAGAGATCAAGTCTGTCATGACCTGAGGAAAAACTCACTTGACCTTTGGGGGGTGGAATTCACTCTGAATGAGGGAAATTTTCCCCAAACAATGAAATATCCTGTTTTGACTATGGAAAGTAGCCAAGAGTCCTGAGTAATCAGTTTCCAAACAGCAAGAGACATGCTGAGGTGATGAGACAAGGGAGTGGATGGCCCTTGTGGCTGGCATTCACAGACTACCTGGCTTGGGTTGGGACTGAAAGGACTGTTTGAGGTAGGGGTGGAAGAAGCAGACTTAGAAGAGGATGGTTTTCTAGGTCACCTCTTACTTTTGGAAGATGATGACAGAGAAGGTTTTCTAATTAAAGGCAGTCTTAACTGGATAAATTCTGTGAATCCATGGAACTGGAGAAACAAGAATGTGTTTTAGATCCTGTAGCTCCTTTCCTTTCTCCTGAAGAGACTTGGAGTTCCACTACTGAACTCCCAAACAAGGCTTTGTTATCCAAAGGTTCATCCAGCAATTTGGCCTTGAAATCTTCAAGCAGAGGCTGTAGCCTAAGCCAGGAGCATCTTCTCAGAACAGACCCAGAAGCATCTGCCCTAGCAGAGAAATCAGCAGCACCATAACTGCACCTAATGGGAGTGCCCAGTTACTTGTGCAGAGGAATTAAGAAAAGATGTTAGTTTTGATTTTGCTGAGGAATCAGTGATGTCTGTCAACATTTTCCATGCATCTGTAAGAAGGGCCAGGGAGTACTTTGCCATGTGTGTCTGATAAGTTACTGCATGGAAGGGCAAAGTGGCAGAAGTGCTTACCTTCTTTCCCATATGTTCCATGACCCTACTCTCCTTATTAGAGGGTAACAAGGAAGTGGATGGTAGTACGTTTAAGGCCTTATTCATGGAAACAGAAATGGTAGCCGATCAGTAGCAGGAGCCTTGAAAAGGAACTTGGGAGTTCTCAGGTACCTTACAAAACCTGTCAGGACACTTGGGGGCAGGAGGCTGAGAGTTTGGACATTTGGAGGCAGCCGAGAAAACATCCAGGAAGGCAGGCAGGACTGGAGGGATAGCAGAAGAAGTGGAATCCATCTGCAAAAGGTCATACCACCTCTTCTGAATATCCGAAACTTGGGAGCAGTCCCACTTAAAAAATAATTTCATTTTGAGGGCGGTCTCTCCAAAGGAGATGTCCTTCCCAGGGGAATCTGTATCATTAGATTCCTCCTCTGGGGAGGCATACCCCAAGGGAGAAGCCAAATGGGTGGAATAGGCTAATGACTCCTCTCCAGAAAAATCCTCCTCCTCTGAGGGAGTGCCCACAGTTGTCCTTTTGTACGATGTGGAAGGAGAAAAAGGCTGCAAAGGAACAGATGATGGAGGGGTTGACAAAGGAAAATAAAGGCATTAAAGAGGCACTGAGAAAAAGCTTCCCAATCAGAGGGCTGCTGAGGTGAAGCAGGAGACATGTTTAGTTTCAGTCTTCTTCTTTTTAGGGCTTCCATACGATGAAATGTGGAAGGACTGGACATCAGCCTACACCGATATCGGAAAGCATATCTTCATGCACCGTAACTTGTGTGATGCCACAAGGGCCCTTGGATATAATGAGCCTGGATTACCCTTTGTCGCCCTGATCGGACGCCTGCCCTTCCCTGCTAGACATGCCATAGACTCCTTTGAAGCCTTCACTATGGTCCCTGTCAAAGTATATTCACCACCTCTGGCACGGTCTCTGGGCTTACACTGGCCTCAGAAGCAATAATTGGAAAAGAAGGCACAGCTGAAGAGTTAAGCCGTGATTTTTTGGCCTTCTTTGGTACAGGCTCATCCGAATGACCTGATATCACATCCATTTCATGTGCAAGGTGTTTAAGTCGCTGGTTTTATAAATATAACTTTACAGGGACTAGCCAACTCCTGAGGGTCTTAGCGACAATGGATTTGCAAATAGGACACTCAATGTGGTCATGGTCTGGGCCTAGACAAAAAAGGCAAAGATCATGGGCGTCTTTATGTGGAATCTGCCTTCCACAATGACACTTGCCCTTCCTAGCTGACATGAACCCAAGCAAGCAAGCAGCAGCAAAACATTTTTAGAAGAAAAAACCCCAGTGGGGACTTATCTGATAACTGGAACACAACTGTTCTGGCGAGCGAATGTCTGGAGCAGGCAATCAGACAGGTGGCAGAAAAGTTCTGACGTAGGTGCATGCTGACATCCACTTTATACCAGACATCTTTTTATGGCCGATGCAGCGTTATGTGGTGCAGCGTGAATGTACCTTTGGAGTAGCATTAAGGCTTTTGGATACTGGCTGGCCAGAGGCGGATTCTTATGTTATGAATACTGCAGAATATGAATAGCAGTACATCATAAGGTATTCCTGTGGAAGTCTGGGATTTGGAAAGGAAGAAAAAGATTAAGATCCGAAGGTTTTGTTTAACAATATTTTAAAAAAAGGAGGAGGGGGGTACCAGCATTTGAAAGAAAGCTATGGTCATTGTACTACCACAATACAGTAAACACTCTTCAGACTCTGCTTCATATAGACCCATTTCAATTTTAAACCATGATTATAAAGTGTTTACGTCTCTAGTAGCCAAGTGAATGGCAGATGTGTTACCAAAATTGAAAATATGGATCAGTGTACTTTTCTGGAGGGTAGACAAACATTTAACAACATTTACAGAACATTGATGATCCAGAGGCAATCAGTGAGTAAGAAAATGTTGCCATTCTGGTTCCTGTTGCAGAGAAAGCATTCAATAGAGTCAGCAGGAATTTCATGAGTAGGACAATAGTAGCTTTGCACTCCTGATATACTACTACTACTGCTACTATGGTTAATTAGGAGGTTATATGAAAGGTTAGGGCAAGACAAGATTAAAGGGTTCCTCTTCAATAAACTGTGTTTGAACAGAGGAGTCAGGCAGGGGTGTGCTCTTTCCCCTTTATCTGATTTATATTTAGAAATGCTGCAAAAGAAAATAAGGGTATGGTATTCAAAAAATGTTAACTTTATTTGCAGATGACTTTAGGACATTCTGATGCTGTGGAATATACAACAGTTTCAAGTCTTGTCTGCAAATAAAATTAATGAAGATAAAATGAAGACTATAATGGTAAGCTGTGTACCGACAACAAATGGTTCAGCAATACCCCAATTAAGGGGATATAATAAGGTGAAGTTTTTAGGCATTATGGCAGTTAAGTATACCTAATCTTAGATGCTCTTAATTATGCACATTGCCAGTAGGCTATTGTTAGGAAAAATATATTCAGTCCTTTTAATTTTGTATACATGTCGGGTGCACTTTTATAAACCAGAGGAGCAGTTAAGGACTATAATAGAATTGAAGGAATTTATTTGGAAGAGGGCAAGAGTTAAGTCAGATAAATTAAGTTCCCTGGAGACCAAGGTGGTTTAGGACTACCTGATTTGAAGGAATACTTCACAGCTATGCAGTTAAGGTTCACACATGACACAAGCAGACAGTTATAAATCAAAGTTGAAAAGGATGGTGATGAAATGCGGGAATTTGAGAACTAAGGAGAGAGTATGACTTTGGATGCATGTCCTTCAGGAAACTAGTAATAACAACACATTATATTATAATCATAATTTAAAAAAGCATTCTAAGAACCAAGTTGACAAAGGAGTGGAAAAATGAGATTTTACCAAAATGGATGATTGCAGTTAGGGGTACATAAAACAGGCAAGAGGGGACTGAACAGTACTGGGACAAAATGAGTAAAGGATCCAAGTGCTTGGTAACAAATAACTAGAGAGGGAAAGAAAAAAGAGTGAGATGAAGCCAAGAAGTTGTTTGCAATGCAGGTTAGAGGCTGCCTTTCTTACTGGAGAATAACAGTGTTGGTAAAGAGAAGGGGACAGGGGAGTACTAAGTGAATGAACCAATTCTGACCGAGTTTTTAGATGAGTCTAGAACAGAAGCTGATGTTAAAAAATGAATAATTAGTAAGGCATATTAAATACTGCATTATTCCAATAAGAATAAATCAAAAGAGGTTAGAAAAGATTTGGAAGAAAGAATGAAAACGACAGTTAAACAAGAACAATGGAAGGACATTTACATGGCTCCCAAGTATGCAACAAAGTACACACAGTTTCGGAATTTTGCTTAGAAGTGTCAGAGTAATTATTTTATACCCCTTTCAGACTTGAGAAGTTTTCCTCAGGTAGAAAGCAACTGCTAGAAATGTGATGGGTTAAGTGAAATAATTGTCAACATATTTTTTGCAAATGTGAAGAGATGGGAGATTTCAAAATTTCCTGCAGAATACTATGCCAGAATGTTGGGAAAACAAACAGTTTTAACTAAGGTAACTATTATTTTGAGCTAGGATCTGAATTACCCAGACATATTAATGTCTAAATTTAATAGTACTAGCTGCCAAAAGCAATAACTAGAAAATGGAAATCAAAATGTAAACCATTTGTAATCAGTATCAGAGTACTGAATACTGTAATAAAAAGATAAAAGAACTGGATTTGGGAACTTTAGCAAAGGTAAGAAGCAAATTACACAGAAATACATGGGATTTGTGTGAACAATGCTTGCAGAATAATGTTCAGGAAGAGAAGTAAAGTTTAAAGGAAAACAATACTTGAGGAATTTATGTAATGTTGGAGTAAATGACAGTTGTTACAAACAAACCATATGTAAAATGCACAAAAATAATGAAACATGTTACTAAGAGTTTTTTTTCTTTTCTACTGATGCATGTCTGCCTATGCCATTGTTTAAATCATGAAGATGTAATAAAGGTTTAAAAAAAAAAGAAGTAAATTGAGAGGCTTTACTCCACAGTAAAGAGGGAGGGACAGCTCTGGCAGGCCATCAGCAAGAGTGATCCATATCGTCACCATTGTTTCTAGTGAACCAAGATCAAAATGACATCCCTGAAGAGAACCGATAGTGGAACACCTACAAACAGGGAATTTTAAAGTAAGGCCCAACACCAAAAGCTGCTGAACAGACCCATAGCCTCATCAAGAAACAGACAGAGAAGAGTCCGGAATTACTGCATCTGAACTGTGGCCATGACTCTGTGTCTAGGTCAATTCCATGACCATTTCCTTTACCTAAAGCTGAGAACTCTGCTATGTAAGAAGCAGAACCCCACTGAGGAGAACACCTGCCACTTTCAGTGAAGGTAATTCATTCAGACAGCTTTGTGGCAATGAGCGATAACACCCCACCTTTAATGCCTTAGAAGCTGGGTGGGGGGAATGGGAGTGAGTGGCCTATGCTGGCTTGCCCATCCGGAGGCAAGGAAGCTCCTCTGTCTTGCCACTTGGGTGATACTTACCTGGAGCACACTCTGGGGATCTGCATGAATGCATGCACCTAAGCTGATGAAGGGTGTGGAGCATCAGCAGCATGGCCATCACAAGTAGGGTATGTGCCAGCTGGCGAAACCAAAAAAAAAAAAAAACAAAACAATATGTTGATCTGCTCCTACGGTTGCTAGCTATCCAATTTTTCCCCTGGACTATCCAGAAATCGAACTGATTTGTCATTTAATCTGGAAAACAATGTATAAGCTTTATTTATAAAACAGACTGTTGGGAGTTTAAATCTTCAATTCCACTGTGTTTTTATTTAAGAAAAGCATGACAAACAAGATGAGATTGCATCCAAAATCAGGAAAAGAGGATGCTCCTCCTACCCTGATATGCCCATGATGTCACAAAATGGGTGTGGGGTGGGCAAAGAAAAGTAAGGGGAGATAACTGGGATTGAGAAGGTGGTAGGGTGCGAGACAGATGAAGAAATGAGGACATAAGAGCAGAAACCAAAGTAGCTCCAATTGCAGAAAAGATCAGAGAGACCAGATTACAGTGGTTTGGGCAAGTGCGCAGAAAAGCAGAAGACAATGTGTTGTTGAAGATTTGGGACAGACAGAGGAAGAAGATAAGAGGAAAGGATGGCATCCAGCAAAGAGGTGGATGGATTATATGAGAAAAGATCTGTGACAGTCAGGTAAGAGTGCGAAAAAGGCAGAGTGTGGCACTGAATAAAGAGAGTTGGGGACAGTTAACATGACACCCAGACCCCATTTGGAAAAAAAGGAAAAGGGGGTTGTTGTTGATGACGATGATTATAAGAGGCAACAAATAAGAGGCCAAGTAGGCTGCCATTACTGGAGGTGGGGTGGGGTGGGGTGGGAAGATGTTCGGAGGAAGAGGCCCACAGGCCCTAAATAATGAAGCCACAGCCCAAGTATGCCTATCCATGACTGGAAAATTCAAGGGGTTGATAACAGATTAGTTTGAAAGCTGATCTGGCAAGGGAAATGTGCTTTCAACAGCCTAGGCCACTCCCATGTTGTGGATGGTGGGTTGAGCCACTTACAAGTTTCAAGTCCTCTACAAAAACAGAACACTGGAATGGAAAGGAATGTCCACTACTCAGGGATTATTCTCACCTACGACACATCAGAAAAGCTGAGAACCACCACGGGACCTACCACTAGAAACGACAGGTCCCAACCAATTCTCTAAGCAATATCTCAGGTGAAACATTGGCCACACCTGCCAGGTAAACCAAGGGAGCCTTCCACCAATCCTACAAGATGCCACTTCTGGCATTTTTCCTCAAATCTGGAAATACATTTAGAGTACATCTAAATGGGCAATAAAATGTTGGAACTTTTTACGAATGACAGCAAGGACCATGAACTAAACTGTGTCAATGATAAAAAAATAATTGGTGGGCAATGGGCATCAGCGTGCATATGTAGTCTACGTATCTTCTCATGGTACATGTTACCAAAAGAGTTAATCAGGAACATGTCATCTTGGCGGAGGTAGTTTCTGCAAAATAAAAAAATCAAAAAAAAATCAAAGGCAATTAGCCAAACAGTGGATATAGCTTTTTTTCTCCACTGTTGTCTGACCTCGGAGTTGGTATATATAATTCTGGGATGGAGTGCAGGGTGGTTTGCCTCCTGCAAAATATATCCATACATCCAGGAACTAACAATAATCCATGCCCAAACCCAGAAAAAACACTTTCTGAGTTTGACTCACTCTACCTCATATTTTATAGACACCATTGCTAAGCTTACTACCACCTTCCCACCTATGAACATAAATCCACAATAACCACCATCAGCATATTCCCCATCTACTACTCTATCTACTTTCTCGCTCTCAGCCATACTAATCTCCACCATATTAAAACTCCTCATAAACTAAAACCATGTTCCAACGCCCGAGATAACTTACCCGCAGAATTCTTACAACCATCAGCCTCCTCCACTGCATACCCTATCAGCATTCTCCTCAATAGGTCCTTTCAGGAATCATGCATACCAGATATCTGGAAAAAAGCATTTGTTCTCCCACTTTATAAAGGTGGCAACAACTCTGACATCTCCAACTTCCGACCTATCACCATTTTTTCTCCCATCTCCAAAATTTTAGAGATGTGTGTTCACACTCAGCTCCCAGGCTATCTGGTTAAACACCAAATCCTTTCCCCCACTCAACATGGCTTTAGGCCTGGACATACCACTAGCACCGTCCTCATTCCCTTCTTGGACACAGTAAACAGAGCTCGGGATACTGGCTCCATAGTCTCTGCACTCTTTCTTGATCTATCAAAAGCATTCAACAGAGTTTCCCACTCCCTTCTGCTTACTAAACTCCCCAAGCTTGGTATCTCTTCCCCTACCTTACATTGATTTTCTAACAATCTTACCAATAGGCAGCAATCTACTACATGGCAACTTTCCTGCTCCCCTTTCATCAGTACAAATACAGGGGTGCCCCAGGGTTCTATACCAGGCAACCTTCTATTCAGTATATTTGTCAACAACTTCCATACCACTTTTACCCAAAGTACTGTTATCCAATATGCAGATGATTCTGTTATCTGCTCTTCTCTTACTCAAGAAGCCTTTACTTCACCCGAAACCTGGATGTCACAGAACCATCTCACCCTAAACCCCAGTAAAAAAAAAACTCTTAATATTTACCCCAAAATCTAGCCCTGTTGACAAGAAAGAATTCTCTGTTCGTTCCCACAATAACACTATCACTGAAGTTGTCCCTAGCACCAAATTGCTTGGTGTCATCATTGATAATTTAACTTTCGACCTTCTCATCCGCAGTAACATAAAAAAAACCCACCAAAAGCTAGGTGTCCTTTAAAGGCACAACTAACTTCTAAACTTCTCTGCCAAATATGCCCTTGCCTTATCACTCCTGCTTCCATCTCTCTTATATGGTTCCACCATCCTCACCAATATTCAGTCTTCCCTGAAAACTAAACTTGACTAGTGCTACAACAAA